>NC_090751.1:40367865-40375365 GCF_036898095.1 Palaemon carinicauda
TGAGCAAAGATATTTGTTTTTATATGAAAATGTAACTAATTTCGAATAGTATCTCATAAAATGTTCTCTCTTCGCCTTATGCAGGTTTTGAGTATCTCTATCTAGTACATCACATCTCCCTCTTGGTATAGACTTCTCCGGTATTGTGGTCGTGACAGGGATATTTACTTTACGCCAAAGGTTTACGCACTATTTTCGTTGAAAGGAATTTCACGTTGCCTCTCTGCCTAGGCGCCTGTTCCTTTACCTCTACTTCAAGATCTTAAGGTACATTTACTTATTTCTATTCGATTAAACTTCTGGGTATTAATATAGGATACTTATATCACCTTCGTGTAAAATATTTTTCCTTTTAAAATCTAAATGCGTTTTTAATGTAGAACCCGTTGAATTAATTTATCGTCTTCATGAACTTTTAAACTTTCTAGGCTCCTGTGGAAATATCTTGTATGGCAGCTCCTTAAGTAAACCTGGGTGATGCTCTCAAATAGTTTGCTGGTATTTTCTGGTAGCTTCCATTTATAGCAAGTGTATCTTTAATAGCCACATGCATCTCTTAGCTGCTGTATTTCCCCACGCTTACTGCAAACATTAATCACTAAAATCCTTAAACATAAAGGGGAAAATGACTGGGTTATGGTGGCCTATTGGAAACGTCCCTGCTTGGCGATCGCCGGATTGGGGTTCGATTCCCGCTCATACTCGATAGTTTCTTGTCGTGTCTGCAACCTCACCATCCTTGTGAGCTAAGGATGGGGAGTTTTGGGGAGCCTATAGGTCTACCTGTTGAGTTATCAACAGTCATTGCCTGGCCCTCCCCGGACCTAGCTTAGATGGAGACGGAGTTTGGGCGTTGATCATATACATATATGGTCAGTCTCTAGGCCATTGTCCTGCTAGTCAGGGTATTGTCACTGTTCCTTGCCATTGCTAGCCATGAGTGGCCTTTAAACATTTACGCTTTCGGTGTTATGAATCGGCCCAGCACCAAGTGAGCCTGCTCTATCTCACCATTTTACATAGAAACATAGGAAGCCTGAGCAGCCTCGCTGTAACCACAGGGGTGTCAGTTTGAATTCCACTAGAGAATTTACAGTATTATTTTACCGATTTCCCACTTAGATTTAAGGCCTGTGGGGATTCACTTAGCAAAGAAGTTTAAGGATATCTGAAAGGTAATAGATTTCCTAGCTAATGAAAACGAATTTATATGCTGCAAAGGTGACCAGCAGATTCCATTCAATTACAAATATATTCATCGTAGAACTTGCAGAAATGAACTACAACCATTAAAATCATTTATGGGAATAAAAAAAAAATGGGATATTTATGATTATAAAGCGATTTAGCATGCTCCTTAACTATGATTATATCCTCTAAACAGCGAATTTAGCATTTTATTTAACCTCTTGACTTATTAATACATGTTTCAAAAAATGATTTCTGGCAGCACATTACCGGGCAAGAATGTAAACCTTTAAATATGGCATAATGTCTCTGAAAATTAACTAAATAATTGTACCAAATTTTCTTTCAACTACGCAAAGAAATGTAAATGAAAGTGAGCACCAGAATGAATGCACTTAATCAGTATGATACCGATTTATTGTAAACTTTATCTCAATGTTTTTGTCTTGTTTGCAAAGAATTTTTTCCCGATAGAAAGAATAGTGAAATGATTTAAAGTGAATTATTTAATTTTCCGATATAAATAAGGAAATAACTCTATCTTGACAAAATTCGCAATGAACGAAGCAAATGACAGATAATACATAATTCATAGTAAAAATCTCGTAGACAAATCATCAAGAGATTCATAGTTGATCGTCAATTATGCATTAATTCAGAGATATTTTGGTACTGGAAAAGGTACATTCATAAACATTGAAAAACTAGAGTTGAATTCGTCTCAAATAGGTTCGAACGTAACGCTGCATCCATAATGAAAATATTTACTAAAGCTATGTAAATGACAAACGAATACCGTAAACGAATCACAGGAATATGTAAATGAGTTATGAGTGCATTAAACTCGTCAGGTAAATTAACTTATTTGATTTGCATAATTCAATTTAGACATGACCATTTGCTATTTGCCATGCAGTGAATTTGTGTTTTAACTGTACAGGATGCACTACGTGTTACTCAACTGGAAGCTCTCTCTTGGAAAGCATTTTTAGATTTGTTAGTGAAATAAATGTAATTTAATTCATTATAAAAATAAACACACCAAAGGTATTCCATGTATAACATATGAGTCATGATTTGAACTCTTGTATATATCTTATTCCTTTGGTGGAATGTGAATTCTTCAAAAATATGTGGAAATTCCTGGGGAATATTATTTTCATATTCATTTAATTATAATTCCCATCTGAGGATACAAATTTTAGTGCAACACTCCATCATAATGATGACCATAACAATGATTGGGGGTACAACAACAATCATTGTTGGATGCGGTAGTTTTCCTTACTTCTATTAATCTTATTTCTTTGTCAAAATTAGGTAAATCGAATGTTTGAAGTAATGGATAATGGAATTTATCTTATAAATCAGGAAATCCTGAGATACAATCTAATCGTAAACGAGATTTTGATTATAATTTATTAGGAATATATATCAATTCCTGTCCACCGTGTAACTTTTTCAAGCAACATACAATGCTTTCGTCCCAATGGATAATCATCGTATCCATCCTCATGGTAACAACGTCTGTTCTACTTATCGTCTCGCATTTCTATTCTTCCACAATTCTAATAGCGAAAATAAAACAGCCTAATGAGGAATGCGGGTCTATAGATAGCAGGAATAATGAGAGAATTAAAGCTGGTGTCTGTTAAAAAAATAAAATAATTGGGTTGCTGATCAATTCAATAAGACTGTAGATATCGGTCATTATCGTTACCATTATTCCCTTTCTCTTTTACTCCTTTTGACTAACTTCAAACCTATGAACACAACATGGGCATGATGGTGGAACAATACTTCCAAAGATCCACTAATATATCTAAAAAAAAAATGCCTATTTCCATTCAATTAAAGAGAAAACATATTTAAAAAAAAAGGTTCACTCTGCTCCAAGAAATGACTGAATACAATATTTATGTCTTTCTTATATACCAACATACCTCTAGTTCAATTTTTGTATTACTGTGTGACGGGCCGAGAGAGGAGTTGTGAAATCAAAGGCAGATTGGAAACTACTGAGTTATATTGTTGTGGAACACTCTCCTTATATACAAAACCTCAAGGCAACAGGACATGACAAGTTCACAAGACAGACAATATCACAGAGGAAAAACCAGACAGGAATTTTCATGTTCGTTTTAGTGCGAGGGAGGAGCGAAGATACAAGCATAATATATACAAAAGGAATTATGTACAATTGTGTGAAACACGGTTGGTACATGGCTCCCCCCCTAAAAATGACATACTGTACATGTTAAATAGGGCGCCCTGATCTAGAGAGGCAAACTGTAGGCGGGTCATCTGGCAGAAGATAAGCAGGTTTTAGACGATCAATGGAGACCCAGTCTTCTTGGCCCCGAATGCTTAGGAGGAATGCTTTCGGACTGCGTCGGATCACAAGGAAAGGTCCCGTGTAAGGGGGCGTTAACGGTGGCTTGCTGGTGTCGTTGCGCAGGAAGACGTGCGTTGCAGAGTGCAAGTCCATTGGTATGTGATGCTTCGCTGGGGGCTTGTAAGTCTGGCGGCACGGAGTAAATTTTCCCACGACGTGACGTATGCGCTGGAGATCCTCGGAGGAGGTTGTAGAAGGAAAAAACTCGGCAGGGACGACCAACGGGTCGCCATACACCATTTCGGCTGCCGAGACGTCGAGGGCGTCTTTAGGAGTGTAGTCCAAGGAGGACCCAGGGAAGCTGAGTAAACCAGTTGCAATCCTTGCAGCGGGACATCAAAGCTGCTTTGAGGGTGCGATGAAAACGTTCAACCATTCCATTGGCAGCGGGGTTGTAGGCCGTTGTCTGATGTAGGGTGATGCCCAGGAGATTCGCTAATGACGTCCATAATTGAGAGGTGAAAGTGGTTCCCCTGTCAGAAGTAATATGCTCAGGGATACCGAATCTTGAAATCCATCCAGAGAGTAAGGTAGATGTACATGAGGCGGACGTTGCAGTTTCCATGGGAATGGCTTCAGGCCAACGAGTGGAGCGGTCGATGACGGTAAACAGGTAACGATGTCCTTGTGATGTGGGTAGGGGGCCTACAACGTCGACGTGAATGTGTGCGAAACGACGCTGAGGTTGAAGAAAGGTGCCCACTCCTGAATCCGTGTGTTGATGTACTTTGGAAGTTTGGCAAGAAGTACAGGCACGGACCCAATCCTTAGCATCCTTAGAAATGCCGTGCCAAATGAACTTTGCCTTCAGCAGCTGTGCAGTAGAACGGCACGAGGGATGTGAAAGGCCGTGGATGAAATCAAACACTTGTCGGCGCATGGGAGCAGGAATCCAAGGTCGCGGTCTACCAGTACTGACGTCACAGAGGAGGGTGGTGTTGGAGTTTTCGAGGGGAAAATCCTCCTAACGGAGGGACGTGCAGGATGTCCTACAAGCTTGATACTCTGGATCCTGTCGTTGGGCTTAAGCCAGGGCGTTGTAATCCAATCCCAGTTGAACGGCAGCCAACGTGTTTCTTGACAGGGCATCGGCAATGGGATTCATTTTCCCAGGGACGTATTGGAGGGTGCAATTGTATTCAGGCACGCCGGAGAGATGTCGGCGTTGACGGGCGGACCAGGCGTCAGACTGTCGAGTGAAGGCGTGCACCAGAGGCATGTGGTCTGTGCGAATGACGAAGGGCGTACCTTCTAAGAAATGGCGAAAGTGACGGACAGCCAAGTGCACCGCCAGCAATTCTCGATCGAAGGTAGAATAACCCGATTCTGCCTTGGACAGTTTTCTGCTGAAGAAGGCCAATGGGCGGGGCGAGCCTTTGACCACCTGCTCGAGTACTGCACCAATAGCGACGTCGCTGGCATCGGTGGAGAGGAGAGGGGCATGTGGGATAGGAAAAGTGAGAGCCGCAGCAGTTGATAGGGCCTTCTTTGCATTGCAGAAGGCTGCTTCTTGAAGGGGACCCCACTTCAGGTCCTTTGGCTTGCCCTTGAGGGAGGCGTAGAGGGGAGCAAGAGTGGCGGCAATGGCTGGCAGAAAACAGTGATAATAGTTGATCATGCCCAAGAATTCCTGCAGAGCTTTGACGGTCGAGGGCGTGGGGAAATTCTGAACGGCTGCTACCTTCTAAGGGAGGGGATGGACTCCTTCAGGAGTGATACGGTGCCCTAAGAACAACACTTCATTGGTGCCAAAGGTACACTTGTTGTACCGGACTACAAGGCCGTTTTGTTGCAGGCGGTCGAGCACGATGCGCAGGTGACGGAGATGTTCCTCTTTTGAGGAGGAGAACACACGTATGTCGTCCACATAACATACACAGAAAGGGAGGTCCCCTAAGATGCCATCCATGAGACGTTGAAACGTTGCCCCAGCATTACGAAGGCCAAAACAGGAGTAATTGAAGGTGTATGTGCCAAACGGAGTGGTGATGGCGGTCTTGGGGATGTCTTCTGGGTTCATAGGCACCTGATAATACCCCTTCAGGAGGTCGAGCGTAGGGAAAACCTTTGCTTTGTGCAGGTAGGAGGTTACATCGGCAATGTTTGGGAGGGGGTAGTGATCCGGTTCTGTTTGCATGTTCAGGCGCCTGTAATCCCCGCACGGACAGAGGGAGCCGTCTTTCTTCAGAACGATGTGTAAGGGTGACGACCATGGGCTGGAGGCCTTTTGGCAAAGGCCCATTTTCTCCATTTCGGCGAACGTCTGTTTGGCGGCTGCCAATCGTTCCGGTGCCAGACGTCTGAATTTTGCGAAGACTGGGGGTCCCGTGGTCTTGATATGGTGATAAATACCGTGCTTGGCAGGAACCGTGGGCGTTTGGCGAAGTTCTGGACGGAAAACTTCTGGGTACGACGTGAGGAGGTGGGCGTAGGCATCCGTGGGTGCGCTGATGTGGAGAGCGAGGTTAGAGGGGGCGGGTTGAAGAGGTGTCGACAAGTACGAGTCTGCGTTGACCAATCGTCGGTGGGCGACATCGACCAGAAGGTGGAAATGAGAGAGGAAATCCGCACCGAGGATTGGCATTGTGACGTCAGCAACGAGAAACTTCCAATTGACTTTACCGTTTCCGAACGATAATGTGAGGTTCTCGTAACCGTAGGTGGGTATCGCAGATCCGTTGGCAGCTACCAAGCGGACGTCGGCAGATGTAGACAGACTACGTTGTGCCTTGAAGAGTTTCCTTGGCAAAAGAGAATGACAAGCACCCGTGTCTACCAAAAATCGCATGCCCGTTCCTGCATCCTGTAAAAAGAAAAGATTAGAAACATGGGAGGCCACCGCCACAAGCGATGGCCTACTTACACGTTTTTTGGCCACTGACAATCTGTGGCACATTTCTTCGCGGTTGCCCCGAATCTGAAGTGGTAGTAGCAAAACTGCGGCGGATGGGAGGTCGTAAGTGGCTGTAGAAGTCGTTCGTTGGGGCGCGAGCGATTGGTGGGTGGTGGGCGGCTTTGTCGCCGCTTCGGCACGTCACGGGGTAGGCGTGTATGTCCTACGGCTTTCATGTCAGCTTCGGTTGACGTTGAATAGGCATCCTCGTCGTCAGGGGTGGAGGCGTTGATGGAGGTCTTGAAGTGCCTGTCCATAAGGGCGTCGGCTTTGGTCATCAAGTCCTTTATGGGTAAACTATCGACATCGGGTATGGCAGCGCGCACAGGTTCAGGTAAACGGCGTATCCAAAGGGCATGGAGTAGGTTCACCTCACGAGGAGAGCCGTCTGCGGCAGGTTGAAGGCGAGTGAAGCCCTTTGGTCCCCCAACGGTTGTTGCGAGAGCTGAAAAAGCTTTGCTATACGGGCGGCTGGCGACGGCGAGTACTGCCGCAGAAGGTATGATTTGAGGTCGTCATACGCTATTGGGGTGTCTCCTTGTTCACAAAGCCAGTCGGATATTTCTGGGAAGGTGTCCTCGGGTATCGCCGCGAGAACATAATTCGCTTTGGTGGTTGAGCGAGTCACGCCCCTGATACGAAACTGGACTTCTGCGCGCTGAAACCAAGCAAACGCCTCTCCGCTGGCAAACGATGAAAGTTTGAATGGAGCGGCCGCAGCACCAACTGCCGTAGAGTCCGCCATAGTACCAACGATGGAGGGGCGAGGGGGTGGGGGTGGAAGGCGGTGGGAGCGAGTCGACTTCCGGGGTCACCAATGTGACGGGCCGAGAGAGGAGTTGTGAAATCAAAGGCAGATTGGAAACGACTGAGTTATATTGTTGTGGAACACTCTCCTTATATACAAAACCTCAAGGCAACAGGACAAGACAAGTTCACAAGACAGACAATATCACAGAGGAAAAACCAGACAGGAATTTTCATGTTCGTTTTAGTGCAAGGGAGGAGCGAAGATACAAGCATA
>NC_090751.1:40379794-40397294 GCF_036898095.1 Palaemon carinicauda
GCATCATCAGCGGCCATTTTGGAAGTTAAGGGCCAAAATAACCAATACTCTTTTAAGTGATCTTGATACAACATTATTCACTTATATTTACCTTTCATACAAGACTGCATGTCAACAACATCCACCTGATTTGACAAAATTGGTCGTAAATCTTGAACAGTCCTACAGTGTCTCTAGTAACATTTGCATATCTTAATAAAACCTTGACTATTTTATCTCTTCCGCCATGTCCCAAAGTAATATGAATACGTTTTCTTGTGTCAAACTTATTATCAATTTGCACAAAATAAATCGGTTCTTGACTTCTATCATTTCGTCTTTTCAACGTCACCACACTGAAGAACATCATAATTGCCGATTCAATTTATTTTTTTACATATGATGCTACTTTGAGTTCCTCTGTCAGACTAAAATATTCAATTTTAAGCAGCAGTAATGAATTTGAATCCGAGTTTTACTTCAACAACTACTTTTCGTCAAAAAAGAAATACTTCCTCAGAACACGCCATACGTTCTGTGTTAGAAATGGCCTTTCACACACGCACAATAATATACTACCCAGACAACAGCACACAAAGTTTCAGTGGGTAAACTGACCGAATATCCATACCGGGGTTCATTTCAGTCAATATGCCAAGAAAATCCATTAGAATTTTAGTCAATTTATAAATTGTCTGCAATTTTTAGCTGATTTGTAAATTGACTGGGTGAACCAGGCAATTCACATATTGCCTGAAAAGTTCAGTCAATTTACAAATTGCCTGGATTTAGATATTGACTGTAACATATACATATACATATATATATATATATATATATATATATATATATATATATATATATATATATATATATATATATATATATATATATATATATATATATATGTGTGTGTGTGTGTGTGTGTGTCTGTCTGTGTGTATGTGTGTGGTTATGTGTGCATATGCACTGAATATACAGATATATGACTGTATAAGTACGTACAGTGTATGTGCATATATACTTGTACATACATAAACACATATGCATATATATAAGCTATATATGCGTACACACACACACACACACACACACACACACACACACACACATATATATATATATATATATATATATATATATATATATATATATACACACATACACACTCACACACACACACACACACATATATATATATATATATATATATATATATATATATATATATATATATATATACACATACACACTTACACTCACACACATAAAATTTATATATATATATATATATATATATATATATATATATATATATATATATATATATATATATATATATGTGTGTGTGTGTGTGTGTGTGTGTTTAAATGTATGTGCAATTCTATAAAATCTATATCTTTATGTTAAGTCATCAACACACCGTAATGCACCTATGAAGAAATAACAAGAGCGTAAGTTACAAGGCTACATATTATAAGAAATGCGTTTTTAATAAAAGAACTATAATCATATGTGTATATTCAGATCAATGTAAATATAAAAACTCAGAATTATCATGAAATAAAAACCAATGAAGAATATCATTTAGAATTCATATACCATAAAATCTTTCTGTAATATTTGTAACAAGATTTGAGATAATCTCTCTCTCTCTCTCTCTCTCTCTCTCTCTCTCTCTCTCTCTCTCTCTCTCTCTCTCTCTCTCTCTCTCTATATATATATATATATATATATATATATATATATACACACATACACACACTCATATATATATATATATATATATATATATATATATATATATATATATATATATATATACATATATACAAATATATATAAACACACACATATATATATAATTTGTATATAATTAAGAATAATAATCAAGAAGTATATCTGGGATCCTTGTTTAGACCAAATTCATAGATTTTTTATGTAATTATTTCATGAAAAGAAGCTATACGAAAGGCCTTTTGCAATTTCATTGAAAGCCTTTATTTCATTACGTAATATTCAGTATTATCTCCATTTTCTTAGATTCAATTTTGTCTCTGATTAATTAATGAGTAAATTATAATGTCTACTTCTTTGGCTATAAAAGAATTTCACTTTTAATACAGTATGCTGTAATCGCTCCACCTTACATTATCATGCATTAATAATGTTAATTTGGGCTCTCATAACTGTGCATTCAATATCACAAACACACCCATTATATATATATATATATATATATATATATATATATATATATATATATATATATATATATATATATATATATATATATATATATATATATATATATATATATATATATATACACCATAAGTGCGAATGTCATCAGTGGATGCTAAGGGTGTATTCGTTGTAGTCTAAAACAAATAAAAATCTTTGAATTTGACTCTTGGCTCTAACGTCTAAGCTAACAAGTGAAGATATATACAATGTTTGCCCTGCCCACCGACACACGATATTATACCGAACGTGGGATGTTTACCCTCTTCAGTCCTAAACCGAAAAGAAAGGTCACCGTTAATGCTCTCTTAAGTGATGCCAAACCAACCACTTATAAGAGGAAGGAGAGTGGAAGGAGGCAGATTCAACAGTTTAGAAGGGATTGGTTTGGAGGACTAACAATAATAGGTGATTCTCGGGTCTGACTTTCATGATGTAGTTGTGTTAGATATTCCTAACATGTAAAGTCAAGAGATGCTGGAGCAAATGCTTTTTTGTTGACCAGGCGGACATGAGTCTTTTTATAGTTTATATATGACATATTTGTTTTTGACGTTGTTAATAGTTTATATATGACATATCTCTTTTGACATTACTTTTTTTAGAAGGATTTATTGTTAATTTGTTCTCTTCAGTTATTTATTTCCTTATTTCCTTTCTCACTGGGCTATTTTTCCCTATTGGAGCCCCTGGGCTTATAGCATCTTGCTTTTCCAATTAGGGTTGAAGCTTGGATAATAATAATAATAATAATAATAATAATAATAATAATAATAATAATAATAATAATAATGTGGTGGTAAACAAGTAAAGAGCTACAAGGCACTGTCTAAAGTAATGTATATTATACTATATCACGAATGAAATAGTTATCACTTATTATAGCTAATAAGTGCACGCTCATAATGTGAGAAGCAATAACAATTACGTGGAATGTTTGTTACTAGCTAAATTAGTTATCAATATCTAACTTCATGAAGATAAAGAAACCAAGTTTTTTCTCAAAAATAGATATAAGCAATGTGGCGTGTGTATTAGCTCTAGAATAGAGAATCAAAAGTAATAAGTTGGGTATAAGATTTAAGAAAGCAAAAGATGCATACCTACTGTGTATATCTTATTCAAAATGAAGCAAATTAGATGTTATCTAAGGCTGCACAAAAAAACTTTTCGTAAAAAAAAAGAAAAAAAAAATCTGCCTGACATAATTAATTTCTCTTCACCATATACTGTTAGCCATCACTTATCATTGGGTGTGTTATGGCTCAACACAATCTACAAACTTCCAATTACATTATTCCAACCTCAGTTGAAGAGGTTTACCATAGAATTTAACATACTGCTGTCAATTGCTCTGACTCGATCACTATCGAACACATACCACCACACACAAAAATGCATAAATACACACACATACACACACACACAAATATATATATATATATATATATATATATATATATATATATATATGTATGTATATATATAAATATATGTATATATATATATATATATATATATATATATATATATATATATATATATATATATATATATATATATATATATATATATGTACCATATCCACGGATAAATGAGTCATCAGAACATACGTTTTTTTCATTTTATTACAAAATAGTAACACACACTTTGCACAGCGAGAAAAGTACCTTCTCACGGGTACCCTACCAACTGTCACCCATTAAGTCTTATGATACGTCATATATGAGAGTCCAATGATTTCAACATTTTATACGAGGCATGCTACTCCTCTTAAAAGGGCCAATGATCTCATTGCAGAAAATCAAACTAACATATACAACTATATATTTTTCTTTCCATGGCTTAGGGCATATATATACTGTATATATATATATATATATATATATATATATATATATATATATATATATATATATATATATATATATATATATATACACAGTACATATATACATTTATATACACACAAACGTATATATATATATATATATATATATATATATATATATATATATACATTTATATACACACAAACATATTTATATATATATATATATATATATATATATATATATATATATATATATATATAACGGATTTTGAGCGAAGCGAAAAATCTATTTTTGGGTGAGATAGCCATGTCGTCCTGATGGAAGTTCCTATAGGGTAGCTTCCTAGGGTATATTACAACTACGGCGATATTCCCAGAGAATTTACCTTAAGGTACCAGAATTCTAACTCCTGGAGCGAGTATCCCTCGTGAAAGGGATATCGCGACATATCAGAGGACGTATTCTAGACACGTCACATGGCAATCTACGACCTGAACAGAGATTCGTCTCGTAGGAGGGAGATTGACGAGATACGAATTCGGGAAAGAAAAAGGGGAGCCGCTCCCAAGGCTTCCCTATCCCCCGATTCGTATGCGTGCCTGGCGCCAATCCTGGCGCCATCTGTATTCCTTGTAGCGTACACGAGGTGCTACAGATACTGTATGTAGGGAGGGGTCCTACAGCCCTTTCTTAGAAAGGCAAGGGCGGGTCCATCAGGACGACATGGCTATCTCACCCAAAAATAGATTTTTCGCTCAAAATCCGTTTTTTCGCTTCGCTCAAAATCCGTTTTTTGGGCTCAAGCCATGTCGTCCTGATGGAAGTGTACCAGAGCATTACTGTATCTGTGGATTCTCAGAACGTGCCGTACTCCCCGGAGATATTTATTCCCGGTCGACTAGACCTAGAGACCTAAGATGTTACCGTTATACATCTTTTCAACTAACTATAAACTATGTTAGAGCTTCCTGCCCCCTACAGGGAAGAGTCCTACTAGACTCTGGAAAGTCTCGAAGAGTACATATATCTATGTATGAATACCAGGCAAGCTAATATAGTGGTCTCGCCCTATATTAAGTAAAGCATAGTTTGTATAGAACCACTGCGTCAATATATTGACCAGTCATCCGCACAATACTTGTATTGGACAAAGGTTTATATCCGCATAGGAAGAAACTAATAAAACCGCCCTCGTCCCTTTATGGGACGGAGTCCTCCCATTAGGGGACTTACATAAACCAATGCAACATAGCTTGCAAAACAGAACAATTCTATCAGAATTATCCCAGATAAGATACATAGAATTAAAATGCTCAATTATACCAATAAATTGACACAGGTGAAAGAGACGCAAGGTTCTCAAGAACAAGTTTATTGACAGATAATAAACAGACAGGTTAACAACAAATATATATATTTATATAAAAGAGGGTAACCCAAAACTTTAAGCATAAGTATGATAGTAAACAGAACTTGTTTATCTGAAAGAAAAACCATTAAACACCACTTTAATGAGATACCAAGGTATCAAGTCATAAAAAATCTGTATTACAAATCAATCACATTAGCGTTAGAAACGCTTGGCACACATGTCTGAACTTATGCAAGGTTCACCTTTGAAGGAAGGAACAGTCTATATGGGCACTTGGTGCCCTCATTTAGTTTGTAGTACAGTATGTACCTACACACTCACCCTGGACTTAATCGTCCCAATTAAGACCACTGTTCCTTGCAGAGTTAAACAGTAGGGTTAACTACACGACCCACTGCTACCACAGATCTCTTAAGTTCCTCTACTTGCTTCGCATAGTGGCGAAAGAACACCCTGGAAGACTTCCAGCCCGTGTATGAACGGAGATGTTCAAAATCCATACAATTAAAGAAATTTAGGGATGAGGCAACTTTCCTCGGATCGTGACCTGCGGGTGTACTGTCAGGATCCGCTCTGCGAATAAAATATGTCATTTTCGCTCTGAGTTGATTCAGAGATAAATTTGAGCCTGATGTTTCTCCCCTGAATAGTTGACTACCCTTGAAGTCTGAAGTTCTACGAAGATAGACCTTTAGGCATTCTACTGGACATAGAGATGCATCTTCTTTCAGAGGACAGATTCTCCAGGGACCCCACCTGTTGGTGGGTAACTCATTCTTGGCGAGAAACGTAGGATCCGGAAACAGGTTCAGCTCCCCCCCATCCAGGAACTGAACACGACCTGCCTCTCTCGAGAGGGCTACGATCTCACTAACCCTGGCCCCGGACGCGAGTGCAAATAGGAAAATAACTTTTTGCGTCAAATCCTTTAACGCACATTCTTCATTGCTCAACAAGGAGGCGAAATGAAGAACTTTGTCTAAAGACCATGAGATGGGCTTTGAAGGTGCTGAAGGTCTGAGCCTAGCGCAGGCTTTCGGAACTTTATTAAAGATCTCGTTACCTAGGTCGATCTGGAAGGCAAATAAAATGGGTCTCATCAAAGCCGATTTACACACTGAAATCGTGTTAGCTGCCAATCCTTGGCCATGGAGGTGGATGAAGAAAGATAAGCAGAAATCTGTTGAGATCTCCTGCGGATTCTTTGCCTTTACAAAGGCCACCCATTTTCTCCAAGATGACTCATATTGCCTTCTAGTCGATTTGCACTTGTATTCCTCTAGGAAGTCTATGCTGGCTTTCGAAATCCCGAAGCGCTTTCTCACCGCTAGGGCGAGAAAATCATGAGCTGCAGGGTCTGGGTTTTCTGTAATGAAGCGCAGACAGTCGACTTCTGGACTCGCTGGGTCAGAACTGGATGTGGTAGCGGCACGAACTTCATCTGTAGTTCCAACGCCAAGGGGAACCACATGCTGTTCGCCCACTTGTGGGCCACTATTGCCGCTACCCCCTTGAAGGATCTCAGTTTGTTGAGGACCCTCAACAGAAGGTTGTGAGGAGGGAACAGATAAATCCTGGACCATCTGTTCCAGTCGAGGGACATTGCGTCCACTGCTTCCGCTAAGGGGTCCTCGTACGGGGACACGTACAGGGGCAACTTCTTGTTGTCTTTCGTCGCAAAGAGGTCTATTTGCAGTTCTGGGACTTGATTCAGAATGAAGGAAAATGATCCTGCGTCTAAGGACCATTCCGACTCTATCGGTGTGAACCTGGATAGAGCGTCCGCTGTCACATTGCGGACTCCTTGAAGGTGAACTGCCGACAGGTACCACTTCTTCTTTTCCGCCAATCGGAAAATGGCTAACATCACTTGGTTGAGAGGTGGTGACCTCGACCCTTGTCGATTCAAGCATCTCACAACCACCTCGCTGTCTGTCACCAATCTTATGTGGATCGAGTGACGCGGGGAGACTTTCTTTAAGGTAAGGAGCACTGCCATAACTTCTAGAAAGTTTATATGAAAGGTCCTGAATAGCTTGGACCAAGTCCCCTGGACTTTTTTCCCGATGAGAGTGACCTCCCCATCCCTCCTTTGAGGCGTCTGAGTGAATCGTCAACGACGGGGGAGGTGGCTGAAGAAGAACAGACTTCTTTAGATGTCTGGCTTGGGACCAAGGTCTGAGAAGAGTACGTAGCCGAGGCGGCACTGGTCTTCTCAGGTCTCTTCGCGCGTTTGATGCATACCTTCTCCAAACTCCGGTTGCATCCTTTAGCTGTGCTCTTAGCACTGGGTCTGTCACTGAAGCAAACTGGAGAGAGCCTAGTACCCTCTCCTGTTCGCGTCTTGATATCCTTTCGGAATCTAGAAGTCTCTTGACAGAGCCCGCTATCTCCTTCCTTTTCTTCATTGGGATGGAGAAACTGTGTGACAAAAGGTCCCAGTGGATTCCCAGCCACTGGAACTTTTGGGATGGAGAAAGTCGAGACTTTTTCTTGTTGATCTTGAAGCCTAGGTACTCTAGGAACTGGATCACCTGACTGGAAGCTTGCAAGCATTCGGTCTCGGATGCTGCCCACACCAGCCAGTCGTCCAGGTAGGCTACTACCTGAATTCCCTTTAGGCGTAATTGTTTGAGAGCTGCGCTCGCAAGCTTCGTGAAAATCCTTGGGGCTATGTTTAGCCCGAATGGCATGGCTCTGAAGGCGTACAGTTTCCGTTGTAGCCTGAACCCTAGGTAGGGGGAGAGTCGACGGCTGATTGGAATGTGCCAATAGGCGTCTGACAAGTCTATAGAGACTGAGTATGCCCTCTTGGGCAGTAAGGTCCTTATGTGTTGTAGTGTTAGCATCTTGAATTTGCAATTCACTATGAACTTGTTGAGTGGTGACAAGTCCAGAATGACTCTGAGCTTTTCCGAGTCTTTCTTGGGAACACAAAACAGCCTCCCTTGGATTTTGATGGACTTCACCTTTCGGATCACATTTTTCTCCAACAGTTCTTGAACGTACTCCTCCAAAATGGGGGTGGAGTGTTGGAAAAACCGAAGGCATGGGGGTGGAGTGCTGTACCAGCTCCAACCAAGTCCATTCTTGAGTAGGCTTTGGGCCCAGGGATCGAAGGTCCAGCGATCCCAAAATTTCATTAGTCTCCCTCCTACCGGTATCATTTCACTTGGACTGCCGTCCTGAGGTCTTGCCTCCCTGACCACGACCACCTCTGAATCCCCTTCCCCTTGAGGGGCGCCTAGACAAGCCTCTGGCTGCTCCTCTAGGTTTTGCACGAAAGGAAGAAGACTGTCCTTCGAACGTTGGGGCGAATGTGGTTGACTGACCTGGCACCGCCTGGGGTACCCACTGAAAGGCAGTCGGGGTTTGTGCCACCATCTGGGGCACTGGAGGCAAAGGCAATTGCAGTTGCTGTTGCTGTCTATAAGGCTTGGCTGGCCGAGATGGTAGCCTAGTCTTCATATTCTTCCTCTTTGGTTGAGGACCCTCATCCGGGGAAGATTTTCTTTTGATAGCCAGGCCCCACTTCTGGAGAAGATTTCTATTCTCCACGGCGGCCTTATCAACAACCTCTTTGACCACATCGGTAGGGAAAAGGTCTTTTCCCCAAATGTTGGAGGAGATTAACTTCCTTGGCTCGTGTCTCACCGAAGCCCCGGTGAACACGAACTCCCTGCAAGCTCTCCTTGCCTTGACGAAGCTATAAAGGTCCTTCGTCACTGTGGCTAAGTGAGACTTAGCCACTACCATGAACATTTCATGGACCTTGGGGTCACTTGCCATCGTCTCGAGAGTAGTCTGATGAGACATTGAGGCAGCCAGTCTTTCTTTTGTCTCGAACTCTCTTCGTAAAAGAGATTCGGACAGCTTGGGGAGGTCCTCGCCGAATTGCCATCCGGCAATATCAGCCTCCAACTTTCCCACTGAGAATGTCAGATGGACATCCTTCCAGTCTTTGTGGTCCATAGGTAGAGCCAGCGACAAGGGTTTACACTCCTCCAGGGAGGGGCAAGGCTTGCCGGCCTCGACTGCCTTTAGGACAGCCGCAAACCCTTTCTGTAAAAAGGGGAAGGCTCTATCAGGAGAGGACACAAACGAAGGGAGCTTCTTGCTCAATGCAGCTACCTTCGAATTCGAGAAGCCCCTCTCTTTCATCGAGGATGAAAGTAGGGCTTGAGCCTTAGCGTGGTCCATAACAATGACCTCCTTCGGCTCTGTCTCCTCCCTTGAAGCTGGTTCTTTTCTCAGCCGGACATAGCAGTCCGGATATGATGCCTTGCTGGGCCAGAATTCTACCTCCTCTAGGGGAACTGAACCCAGCTTATCCGAAATGACGATCTTTCCAGTCGTCATCGGCATGTGCTCAGCATACCTCCATGGGTTAGCATCTGAGCATATGGGAAGGTCTTTCACATTGAGCCTTTTCCGGGGCCCATGTGATTCTGCCAGGGACTGCATACGCAGTTCCATTGCAGCCGCCTTCTCCTGATTCTCCTTCTGCATTTGTTGGATCATTCCAACAATCGAAGAGAGGGCCTGTCCCAGTTCTACTGGGAGGCCAGCCGATGTTGAGGGGATAGGCTCCGGCATCTGAACCGGAGTAGCCGACACCTCGTCGACCTCATCCTCTACGACATCCGGGGTTTGAACTTGATCCTGACCTTCTGCCAGGAGGTCTTCTTCCAAACGATCGTCCAGGTCAGACATCCTGTCACACAACTGGATGTCTTGCATCGCATCTGCGACTTCCTCGTCCACCTGGACTTGATCTTGAAGGATCTCCTCTTGAGGCTGGGGAATCACTGCCTCAGCTGATGCCTGGGGAAAAAGATACGCCCTCATCTTCTCACTTGGAAGATAAGGGCCAGAGGTGTTCTTCTTGAAGCCCCTTACCCAAGTACGAAGCTTTTCCCTAGCTATATCCCTTGATTCCGCCGTTCTAGGGGAATCAAAAGCCTCAGTAATCAGGTTAGTGCATACAGTACATACCTGAGGGTCCCAATACTGGAGATCATCCTTGGAGACAGCGCATGCTGCGTGTCTCCTACAACACTCATGTCCGCAGAGGTTCTTGCTGCGGACATTGCAGAAAACATTTCCGCACTTCGGAGGGTCCTCCTGTAAAGAGAAGAAATTTCCATGAGTATCAAGTGAACTATGTATCACTGGATATGCATAGTATAGCATAACAATTCATAAATGAAAGACACACACTTGTGTTTCCCTCACAACCCATTGTTGCCGCCTTCCAGATAATAAAATCAAAAATGGTTTATCTCTACTAGAGTAACCAATGCAAGGTTTCCATAGGAAACAGGTGGAGCTCACACCTAGGCAATGGTTTTAAAAATCCTGGATAATAGACGGGGAAGAACTCTGCTTCCTGTCTGAGGGCAACAGCAAAGGGCTGTGTAGGAAAACACAATAGTGTTAGAAGATACAGTGCTGTACCTAAACTTTTACTATAGTTTTCTTCTTACTGTATATGCTATACAGAAGAATACTAGTACAGTATAGGAGGATGTGTGCCGGCCTGCCTTTGCCGGCCGGCACACACCACAATTAGCTTTAAAGTATACTACTTAACAGCTATAGGGCGGCAGCCCTCTGGTTCAAATGCCTGTGCCGGCGGCAGCAGCTGCCGGCCAGCAACAGCCAGTGTTGGCCGGCAATGATTGCCGGCCAGCAACTACACAAGGTAGTACCCAGCTGCCGGCCACACTCTTGGTGACCGGCAGACAAGGACTGACATAAGCCGGCCGGCAAAGGTACAAGACCGATGCCAGCCGGCAGCAAAAGAACCAGAAGACTACACCTGCCCAGCTGCCGGCCTCATAGGCCGGCAGCCGGCCTCATAGGCCGGCTGCCGGGACAGGTACAGCACTAGAAGAAAATAGAATGGATGCCGGGATAAGAGTGTACACAACCCCCCAAGCCCGGCAACCGAAAGAGTGCATATAAGGAAGGGGAGAAACTTAATTCAGGCTTCCTTGACCAATGCCGTCCGGCTCTGCCGGCAGGCATGGATGAGGGACCAAGAGAGGTCCGGGCAGCACTCGAAAACATAAGACCCTTGCCGTCCAGCGTCTCTGCCGGCCGGCAATGGGCTTAGTCAATCCATATCCCAACCTATACTAGGTCCAGAAGTAGAATGACATATGGTACAGTAATACCCCTGCCGGCCAGCTCTGCCGGCCGGCAAGGTACAGTACAGTAATGGCTAGGCCATTACGGAGATAGAGGGGGAAGGGACAAGAGGGTCCTGCCAACCTTGCTTTAGTGACAGATCACCCGCAGCCAAGAACTCTGTCGTAGCCTAAGGGAGATCTAAGGGAAAGGGCCAGCGCAGTAGTATAATACCTGCCAGCTTCCAAAGCACCAAAGCAAGGAAGGCGTTGCAACTCCCAAGGGAAGATTTATCCTCCCCGAGAACAGCAACAGGACTTAGTCTGGTCGATCACACAAGAAGGAATCATAACTACAGAAACCTTCGACAGTGACCTAAGGGAGCTCAGCTCCCTTTGTAAGTGTTAGGTCAGCGAGGGAGACTCTGCCCCAAGCCAAACAACACGGACTCAGACTAAAAACTCTGTTGTTCTGTCCCTCTTTGAACCAGACTCTGCTGGAACAGGAAGGTACAGTAACACCCTAGTATAGTTTTATCGAAAATAAATTCGGAAAAAACCACTTAGGGATAAGCCCAAGGCTTAAACAGAGGGAAAGGGATTGCATACCTTCTCCGAAGAAAAGAAAGCAACCGGGGAGTATAATAAAGTATACTAAGGCTCCATAAGCAATTAGCCTAGGCACCAAGAGAATCGATTACCTAATTCACCGAAACTCTCACGTATACAATCTTGGAAATATTCCACACAGTCTAAAATGTATAAAATATAGCCTAAAGCTTCAATAAAATTTTAATTACACTCGGAAAAACCAAAATCATGCATTAAGTACTAGGACCAAACGACTAGGCTACATGGCCTAGCGTAGGCCAGAATGGCGAATACTTCGCCAAATAATACTAAGCACGAAAGGAAATCCTATGTAAAGCTAAATAGCTAAATTTTATTAAGCAAAACAACCAGGAATGTCACTCTGACTAACTAATTTATACCTAGCGAGTGACAGTGTCCAGGACACCTCTGGTAGGCTACGGCTCTTGTATCAAAGATTAATCCTATTAATCACTCAAAATTTTACCAAGAGCCTACATTTATACATAACAGACACTATACTCAACTTATCCGAGGTCAACGAAGACGAAGAAGCCATGAAAAGCTGAATAAATCCAAGATTTGCGAGAAAAACAGGAAAAAACACCGAGTTGTTAAGCTACGCAAAAAGGAATACAGATGGCGCCAGGATTGGCGCCAGGCACGCATACGAATCGGGGGATAGGGAAGCCTTGGGAGCGGCTCCCCTTTTTCTTTCCCGAATTCGTATCTCGTCAATCTCCCTCCCACGAGACGAATCTCTGTTCAGGTCGTAGATTGCCATGTGACGTGTCTAGAATACGTCCTCTGATATGTCGCGATATCCCTTTCACGAGGGATACTCGCTCCAGGAGTTAGAATTCTGGTACCTTAAGGTAAATTCTCTGGGAATATCGCCGTAGTTGTAATATACCCTAGGAAGCTACCCTATAGGAACTTCCATCAGGACGACATGGCTTGAGCCCAAAAATATATATATATATATATATGCATATGTATATACTGTATATGTATATATAGACAGGTTTATATATACAGTATAGCCTATACACATACACACACACACACACACACGCACACACACACACATATATATATATATATATATATATATATATATATATATATATATATATATATATATATATATATATATATATATATATTGGGAAGTTACAGCAAGTGGAGAATGAATTTATGAACTATAGTTTAGATATCTTGGCCTTAAGTGAAACGCGTTGCAAGGCGACTGGTAGGGAAACCTTTGACCAAGACAATATATATCTATTCAGGAAGAACAGATGGGGATGGAATAGAAGGGGTAAAGCAGAAAAGGCTTCAATTGAGTAGTAGAGATCTGTAAATAGTAGATTGTTACTTTCAAAGTTTAGATTAAGGCAGTGCAATATGAGTAACATAGTTTACTATGCACCAACAAATGATTCCCCTGGAGAAAGGAAAGATGAATACTATGAAGAACTGCAGATTGTAATAGATGAGATCCCAGAGAGAGAGATATGAAAATTGTTATTGGTGGCTTCAATGCCAAGTTGGAAGAAATAATCAAGGTATACAGAATGTGATGGGCGTTGAGGGTCTTGGCAAAGTTGAAAATGAAATTGGAGTACATTTTATAAGTTTCTGTTCGACAAACTATCTTGTCATTGTGGGTACTCTTTTCCAGAACAAGGACTTCCACATATATACATGGACTCCACCATATGGTAATTAGAAAAATCGAACAGATCACATAGCCATTATAATATAAAGAGAGAAGGAGGACTTTGAGAAATGTAAGAAACTATAGAGGTGCAGATATTGGTAGTGATCACCAGCTCCTCATTGCCACACTGAAATTAAAACTGAAAGCACTCAACAGAAATGTAGATAGAATACCTAGGTTTGATACAAGTAAGCTTCTAAAAGATGAGCACAGAGAAACAGCAATTGAATGTAGAAATCGATTTTCTGTCTTAGAGACTTTGAGAGATGATGAAGAGCAAAAAATTGATGAAAAATGGTTTAATATTAAGAACATATAAGAGCCACGGTTATCAAATGATACGTGGGATATTATAAAAATGAGATAAAGACAGAAATTGATTGTTGGAATTTACCGAGGAAGTAATAAAAATTACAATGTAGGGCATGCTAAGTATTCCAGTATTAATAGTAAAGTCAAAAGAAAAGCCAGGAAATATTGCAGAGAGTATTTAGACAGGAAACAGATGAGGGTGACAAAGCTATGAATTCAGGGAGTGGCTATGGTGTTAGAATTTCTCATGTAATTATTAATGAAATCTCTACGGGGTTAAAGAAGAACTATATACCCATCAAAAATGGAGATGGATCTGTTATAACAACGGATGAAGAAAGGCAACGCTGGATGGAACACTTTATTGAGGTCATGAATGGGAGACACGAAGGGAAGGAATAATTTGATTGATATACCTGAAGCTGATGAAGATCTTAATATATCAATGAATGAATTTAGTGTATTTCAAGTCGAAGCAATCACTAAAAAACTCAAGAGATGGAAAATCCCTGGATACGAAGGAATAATTACTGAGATGATATTGGACGAAAATGAAGTGACTCCCAGAATACTTACAAGATTATTTTATATAATGTGGCACGAAGAGGAAAAACCTGATGAATGGGAATTAGGAGTGCTGGTGAAAGTGGCTAAAAAGTAGACTTGACTGATTTCAATAATTACAGAGGCCCCATACTTATGTTAGTTTCCATGAAAATATATAGTATGCTAATTCTAAGGAGACTAGAGAAAAAGATGGATGAAAAGCTGAGAAATAAACTAACAGGATTTAGGAAAGGTAGAAGGTTTACTGACCAAATTTTCCTTTTGAGGCATGTTGTACAACAATTCGTAAAATATAGAAATCCACTTGTGATGTCATTTGTGGACTATGAAAAAGCCTTTGATAGTGTGCATCGGCCAACTTTGTTGAGAGTCCTGCGTTATTATGGAATTATTCTTAAATATGTAAATTTGATTAAGTCTGTTCATGAGCATAGCAAGTTCAAAGTTAGGGTTAGTAGAGTCCTATCATATGAATTTCCAGTGAACAGCGGAGTACTCCAAGGGAATGTGGTTTCACCTATGTTGTTTATCCTCATCATGGATTTTGTAATGCGTAGAACAGTTAGAGATGGTGGAGAAGCATTGGACTGAAATGGTAATAGGAAATTAGCTATCCTAGAGTATGCTGATGACGCTGCCCTTATTAGTAGAACACCACAGGATTTACAATCCTTGCTTACCAGATTGCATGAAATATCACAGTAGGTTTGGCTCAGGATAAATAGAAGAAAAACAGATGATAACAGAATATGCAATTGAAGATGAAATATCGTTGGAAGGAGAAAGGATTAATTTGAGGTAGAATAATTTAAATCTATAGGAACTATGATCTCTAATACTGGACCTTTAGAATTGGAGCTTAATGAAAGATTGAAAAAAGCAAATCAGACAATGGCTTGGTTAAGTAAAATTTGGAAATCAAATCGCTTGAAATTACATATAAAAATCAGGATACATATCAATTTAGTGACATCGGTGTCACTGTATGGACATGAATCATGGTATGACAATAAAACCATCTATAAAAGATTTAGTAGATTTGAGAACAAAGCCCTCAGAAGAGTATTGGGAGGTAAATGGCAGGACAAGATTAGAAATGAAACAACAAGAGAGATTACTCGAGTGCCATATGTGGATGAGATCAAGGTGAGGTGTAGATGGAGATGGTTTGGGCATGCTCTTCGCACTCCCCAAGAGACATTATCGACCAAACATTTAACTGGACTCTACAAGGTACTAAAAGAGTTGGAAGACCCAGACCTACATGGGAAAGGAATATGAGGCGTGAAGTCAGAGGTGGTGAATAAAGAAGTAATGCATTAAAAGTCCAAGATATAGAGACGACTGGCGAAATCTAATCGAGGCCTTTTGCGTTAGTAGGCGTAGTAGCTGATATATATATATATATATATATATATATATATATATATATATATATATATATATATATATATATATTTATATATATATATGTGTGTGTGTGTGTGTGTGTGTGCGCGCGCACGTGTGTGTGTAGAGAGAATCAGGACGTACTCTGGAGTGAATGTATGTATGTATATACTTGTCGGTTATGTATGCATGTATGCTTATCAACATTTGTTTATTTGTGACTGTGAGTGTGTATATGTGTGTGCGAATTTATTATTCTTTAATTGCCAGATACATTTCATAATACCAAACCTTCCAACAAACACCTCGAAAATACAATTCTTCATACAGAACAGACTCGCATTTATTAATATAAAACTTGCTTTCGAGTCTATTAAAAAAAAAATATAAAACACCCCGAACTTTGCATAGATTTGTACTCTTTTAATAAATGCGTTTTCTCTCCTCTGCATCTCGCGCGCTCGGGTCGTTTGCAGTGTGACATTCCGTCAGATCTTGTTTCATGCAACGCTTCAAGAGATTACTGGTCACGGTCCAACGGTTTCCCTTATGCGTCATTTCGGCACCCCCCCCCCCTCTCCCCCCCCCCCACCACCACCCACCCACAGATCTTTCCATTATTTTATCCACGGAGCAGTTTTTCATTTTTATTAAATTTTTAAATTTCACTGCTTTTCTGGTGAATTTCAGTGTTAAGTGTAGAGTGAATGCATCAGTAGATTATTCTAACATTTTTTTTCCTCTAAAAATAATCATATGGAAGGTGCCTTTGACTGTATTTTCTTTTAGAGTTTTTGTCTATTATAGCTTTTTTTTAATTCTGAATCCTTAAATATTAACCAATTTAGAGATCAAACGGAGAAATTTGAGAAAACTGATATTTTATAGTCCAGATAATTAACGGTCAATAACTTGATAGAATTACATCCCCATACATCAAAGAATATTTTCTCTGTCATAGAACGAATCTATTTCAATTAGTTACCTTACTATTTTAATAATCGCAGTAAAAATCTTCCAACTTAAAACATTGATATATCTCAATCATGTTTTCATCCTGTATTATAACTTTATCTCAGGATCAACTGTCATATCGTTGTTCCTTAATTTTAGCAAATTTTAATATCTTGCTCTCCTCAATTTCTAATAATCAATTATTGAATTAACCGTCCACAATCTTAAATGGCTCTTTGTTAATCTATCAATGAAATATCTATTTCCCTGTGAAGAGTTTTCTTTTATCCTCATTCGATCTGAAGGGAAGCGCTAAAATATATAAAGTATTCCTCGTATTTCTTTAATAACTTTATATGCAAAATAAGGAAAGAAAAAAAGCCGATGTATGATTGTGCTTTTA
>NC_090751.1:40402294-40407294 GCF_036898095.1 Palaemon carinicauda
AATGCAAAGCTTTCTTGAATTATCAGATTGAAATAAAGGTGATTATTAAATTTTATTTGAAAGATACAAAATACCACAAGATATGGAATTATCAGTCGTGTAAATAAAATTCAATAAAATAGTCTTTTTCTATGCAAAATTTCCATGGGTGAAGAGTTTCTGTGAGTAAATTGAATAAGAAATCTCCTTTAAAAGATAAAAGACTACTGGACATGGAATTATCAATTTTCAAGGTACAAATAAATGAAAATTGTACATTTTTTCAGGAAAAATTATCATGGGGTAAGAATTTCTGTGGGTAAGTTGAACAAGGAATCTCCTTTGAAAGATACAAAAGACTACTAGGTATGGAATTGTCAATAGTCTTGGTACAATTCAATAAAAATAGTTTTTCTATACAAAATTATCAATGGTCAAGAGTTTCTAAGGGTAAATTAAACAAGGAACTTTCTTAATTATATTGATGTAGTATAAATATACATACCATCATCACAACTTTAAAAGATCCTTGAATGTGTCGTTAGGTGGTCGTTTGTCATTCCATTTCATGTCTGGAGAGGGGGAATGGATTAGATTTTGTAGTCCATTATGCCTTTTATTTCCTCTCTTCCCTTTAATCCTTTCCCTTTTAATTGATCAAACAACCTGCATGAAGTTTCAGCGCAGCATTTTTTGGTTACAATTTAAAGGTAAAACGTCACGGGTTTCTTTCGTTGCCAATTGTACTTTGGTTTTACGACTTTTTAGCTACGTCCCTTAGGGGTATTTCATTTTTTTCAAGGTGAATCCACAAACACAGCTGCTTGTTCACTTTCAATCAAAGTTAGAATAGATTTGGTAACCTGTAGATGAAACTTAAAAGTGTATTGATTTTTAATCTCACATTTGAGATATTGCAGCATTAGTTTAAAACTTACGCGCTTCATAATTGCAGCTCGAATGTATTATACTGTACTGCTCTTTTCAATTGCCTTTAGAGAAATTACGACGCGTATTTTCATTACGGGGTAAGATATCAAATGATAAATCAGATATCTATTGCGTGACAATAGATATAGTTTTCGTCATATGAGTATCCTGAAACCCAATTATGAGCTCCATTTATCCTGGGAAATATTGTCTTTGGTTTTCACTTATCACTGAAACATTACATCTTAATTTTATGTATGTGTGTATATGTACACACACACACACACACACACACACACACACATATATATATATATATATATATATATATATATATATATATATATATATATATATATATATATATATATACACACATACGTACATACATATATATATATAATATATAATATATATATATATGTATATATATATATAATGTGTGTGTATGTGTGTGTGTGTGTGTGTGTGTGTGTGTGTGTGTGTGTGTGTGTGTGTGTGTGTGATTAGAGGCTAAAAAATTCTACGCAACTGGAAATAATGTCAATAAAATTCAAAAAGATTGCTACAGAAGGAAGAGATATTTATACTTCCCATAACATTATAACTGGAATTTTAATTAAATCTAGATGTTATCAGTTAACCAGAATATGCAAGAGATGAAAATAGTAACTATCACAAGACAGGATATTGAAAATAATCTGCAGATATAAAAAGCTATATTAACTCTTTTAACCCCTCAATAATAATTTTAAGAGAATTGGCATGTAGTTCCACATGGCAATAAATGAAAAGGCGATTAAATGAAACGTTACCAATTAAAGCAAAAGGCAGAAAAGTGATTTAATTGTAGAATATATGAAATACCCTAAGGATTATTTGCTGGAAATCAAAGAAGACATCTTCTCAAGTTTTTCCATGCATGGAAACGAGTAAAGTATTGGGATGAATTCATTTTAATTGTACCCTACGAATTATTCTAATGGTACTATATGTTACAATGCAAAGCTTTCTTGAATTATCAGATTGAAATAAAGGTGATTATTAGATTCTATTTGAAAGATACAAAAGACTACTGGATATGGAATTATCAGTAGTGTAAATAAAATTCAATAAAATAGTCTTTTTCTATACAAAATTTCCATGGGTCAAGAGTTTCTGTGAGTAAGTTGAATAAAGAATCTCCTTTAAAAGATAAAAGACTACTGGACATGGAATAATCAATTTTCAAGGTACAAAATAAATGAAAATTGTACCTTTTTTTCACGAAAAATTATCATGGGGTAAGAATTTCTGTGGGTAAGTTGAACAAGGAATCTCCTTTGAAAGATACAAAAGACTACTAGGTATGGAATTGTCAATAGTCTTGGTACAATTCAATTAAAGCAGTCTTTCTATACAAAATTATCAATGGTCAAAAGTTCCTAAGGGTAAATTAAACAAGGAACTTCCTTAATTATATTGATGTAGTATAAATATACATACCATCATTACAACTTTAAAAGATCCTTGAATGTGTCGTTAGGGGGTCGTTTGTCATTCCATTTCATGTCTGGAGAGGGGGAATGGATTAGATTTTGTAGTCCATTATGCCTTTTATTTCCTCTCTTCCCTTTAATCCTTTCCCTTTTAATTGATCAAACAACCTGCATGAAGTTTCAGCGCAGCATTTTTTGGTTACAATTTAATGGTAAAACGTCACGGGTTTCTTTCGTTGCCAATTGTAATTTGTTTTTACGACTTTTTAGAAACGTCCTTTAGAGGTATTTCATATTTTTTTAGTGAATTCACATAAACAGCTGCTTGTTCACTTTCAATCAAAGTTAAAATATATTTGGTAACTTTGTAGATGAAACTTAAAAGTGTATTGATTTTTAATCTCACATTTAAGATATTGCAGCATTAGTTTAAAACTTACGCGCTTCATTAATGCAGCTCGAATGTATTATACTGTACTGCTCTTTTTATTATTATTATTATTATTATCATTACTATCCAAGCTACAACCTTAATTGGAAAAGCAAGATGCTATAAGCCCAGGGGCTCCAATAGGGAAAAATAGCCCAGTGAGGAAAGGAAATAAGGAAATAAATAACTGAAGAGAACAAATTAACAGTAAATCATTCTAAAAAAAGTAATGTCAAAAGAGATATGTCATATATAAACTATTAACGTCAAAAACAAATATGTCATATATAAACTATAAAAAGATTCATGTCCGCCTGGTCAACAAAAAAGCATTTGCTCCAACTTTGAACTTTTGTAGTTCTACTGATTCAATTGCCTTTAGAGAAATTACAGGCGTATTTTCATTACGGGGTAAGATATCAAATGATAAATCAGATATCTATTGCGTGACAAAAATAATGCCTTAGGTGTAAATCAGAAATATCTTTCAAGATTGCAGTAAAACAAAAGCCGTACACAGGATGAAAGGATTCAATGATAATAACGTCAAGAATAAAATGGCTACTTTCTTTTTCACAAAACAATAACATAAAAGTTTCTAAGAGCAGAAAAACAGTTCATTAATAGTTTATTTGGGTTTCCCTAATTGGCTCCCTGAGGAAAACCAAGGCCAGGTCCTATCCTCGTCGTAATATTACGTTCATTGATAAGTTTTCTAATTCTGTCGCATTTTGTTGTCTTGTCATTCCATTTCATCTCTCCAAGGAGCGAAAAGGGGAATGGCGTAAGGGTGAAAATTGAGGAAACTTTTTTTGTTCATTCCATTTTTATTCTCTCTCTTCCTTCTAATCTTTTCTCTTTTAACTGATCAAAGAACATATATGAAGTTTTGATGGAGTACTTTTTTATATTCAATTGGAATAAAATACCTAGATTTTATATATTTCGTTGAGGAAAAGACTTTTGTTTTTACATCTTTTCAGCCATATTCCTTTAGGATATGACATTCTCGAGCAAATTCATATAAAGATTAGTCTATCCCTTCATTCGCTTTCAAAATGATTTTGGTAACTTTAAGGTATCGGCGGGGTCTGGAGTGAGGAAAAAGTCCATTTTGAGCTACAGTTTTTGGGATTCAGACAGTTTGATTGTGCGCATAAGAGATAATTCCTCAAAAATTTGCTCAAATTGAACAAATAGGTTTTAATAATCATTTTTTTTTCAAAATCTATCTTTACCCACATTTTTTTGGGAAAATATCACTAATTAGTGGTGAGTATAAGCCATATAGGATACAGGCAATAACCTTACGAATCCTATTTTTTTTGTATTAAAAAATCCAAAATTTCATATAAATGCATGAATTTAAAAAAAAAAAAAAAAAAACCAAGGCGTGGATGAAACTCAAAAGTTGTTACTAGAAATACAATAGAATCAAGCCTATTAAAGATTTTAAAATGTTTAAAATATGTCTGTAACTAAAGTAGATAGATCTTTAAATGAAAAAACGCGAATAAAGGTTTTCTTTAACTTACCTTTATTGCTAAAGCTCTTGAGTGATTGCTGCTTGGCTCCTGGCTTTCTAACTTATTTAATATACAATATCCCATGTTTTAGTATGCTAAATTAAATGATAAAAGCTTATTGGGGTCGATTATAATTTCCAAATGCTCATTATTGCCATTTGCTGTCATACATTACTTCGTCGTCCACGATGCCATTTTCATCAACTTTATATATTATTTTATTGTAAAAATTTCCAGCAAGCGTTTCTGTATACTGTATATGTATATATATATATATATATATATATATATATATATATATATATATATATATATATATATATATATATATATATATATATATATATATGTGTGTGTGTATATATATATGTGTATATATATATATATATATATATATATATATCTGTGTATATATATATATATATATATATATATATATATATATATATATATATATATATATATATATATATATATATATATATATATAGTGTACCACGGTAAGAAGAATTGGCAAAGAGTTTCACATTCAATGCACATGTTGTGTCGTTTATCGGACACATTTTGATACGCAAATGCTGCTATTGGTACACCTATTTCATCTGTATTTATATTTTCAGTCTTTCAATTTACATGCTCCTAAACTTCAGGCGATTC
>NC_090751.1:40417294-40442294 GCF_036898095.1 Palaemon carinicauda
ATCTTATTGTTGACAGGTGTATGATGAAAGAGGAGAATGTGTAAAGAATAGGCCAGACTATTTGGTGCTTGTGTAGGCAAAGAAAAAATGAGCCGTAATCAGAGAGGGAAGAAATATGATAATATCTAGCCAGTTAAAGAACCCCAAAGTTCTATAACTGTAGTATCTCAACGGGTGACTGGTGCCTTACACCTTTTATGATGGAAATAATACAATGTTGGATAGATTATTATTTAGAAGACAGAGAACACCAACGGTGTTTAGCAATAAAATAGACAAAAATACAGCCTCCAAGATAGTAACCAATTGTCCTTTGTTAAGAGTGTTAAAGACTGAGAAAGCTGGAAAGAGAGTGATATCAATGATTTTTGCGTGAACAATGGCAGATCGTAATGGAAATCGATAACAGTAATGTGAATGTACGACAACAGAATAGTAAAAGATTTAAGGAAACAGTTTCGCAAAAAGTAATATTTCTTTGGTCATATTAGTTCAGCTGATATGATCCTTAACACATATCGGCATGTATTACGAGTACATTTCTTCGTTTTGTGTTAAAAGGGAACTTTCTAGCTTTACTTTTTAATTGAGTTATTGAGAAGTCATAATATCATTTGGTAGTATAGCTTTGCTGATATATAATACATTTCTTAGAAATTGTTTATATAAAAATGATACATGTATTTTTATATTCTATGACAATTACAACAATATTTCAATACTGCGATGGTGTAAAGACATCTGAATAATTTTTCTGATAATACTATGAAGTTAACCTTAACAAGACCGAAACTTATACAAAATAGAAATATGAGGTACTAAATTTCCATGCTAAAGGAAATTACTTTTCAATTAATACATCGATTTTAAGGTAGTAGGTTGGCCAGGGGCCCCAGTCTCTCGTTGAGATACTACCGCTAGAGAGTTATGGGGTCCTTTGACTGGCCTGACAGTACTACATTGGATCCTTCTCTCTGTTTACGGTTCACTTTCCCTGTGAAGCGTAACACATACACCGAATAGTCTGGCCTATTCTTTACAGTTTCTCCTCTGTCCTCATACACCTGACAACACTGAGATTACCAAACAATTCTTCTTCATCCAAGATGTTAACTACTGCCCTGTAATTGTTCAGTGGCTACTTTCCTCTTGGAAAGGGTAGAAGAGACTTTAGCTATGGCAAGCAGCTCTTCTAGGAGAAGGCCACTCCAAAATCAAACCATTGTTCTCTAGTCTTAGGTAGTGCCATAGCCTATGTACCATGGTCTTCCACTGTCTTGGGTTAGAGTTCTCCTGCTTGAGGGTACACTCGGGCACACTACTCTATCTAATTTCTCTTCCTCTTGTTTTGTTAAAGGTTTTATACTTTATATAGGAAATATTTATTTTAATGTTGTTACTGTTCTTAAAATATTTCATTTTTTCTTGTTTCCTTTCCTCACTGGGCTATTTTCCCTGTTGGAGCCCTTGGGCTTATAGCATCCTACTTTTCCAACTAGGGTAGTAGCTTAGCAAGTAATAATAATAATAATAATAATAATAATAGGAGCTGTTCTATACAGATTTCATTACTTTCATCATGCGATTACATTTGTTTCATTTCATGCAACATTTTCTTTGGAAAAACAATAATAAACTTGCCTCGTAAGCAATACCTTGTTTTCCTTTGCACGACAGGTTAATATCTATATCTAGTATCCCTAAGCATAAAAAGACATGTTATACAAAGATTAAAAGTATCTCTTCATACAGATACAGAATTTTAATTACATATTATAATTCACGTGTAATCGACTTTTACATGGTAAAAATATTCTTGTTGGATATTTATCTTGCACTCGAATACTACACATTTGTTTTTACATAAAATTAATCTGTTTGTCATTGCTAAATTATGATTATGTCCGATTTCATAAGAAAAAAAAAACATAATGCAAAATTAGTTTTGGGAAATGAATGATGCTCTCAATTATATTGGAATTGGTTCACCGAACAAGAAACAACTTGAAAGAATTGTATCTTCCTTTTATAAAAACACTGCAAATGTGGCATATTGGATTCGTTGGTTGTCGACAAGGACATTAAGAAAGGGAAGAGTATTTTTTATACTGGCTCCGATTGTAAAGTTTTAAGGCACTGACAAGGTCTGTTCTTGGTGGATATGATGTTATAAACATCTCTTGCATAGCTTCTACGCTTCTTGTGACTCCTGAATGTTTTTTTTTCTTTTTTTTTTCTTTTCCCCAACGGCCATGTACAACACATGTTTTTTAAAGGGTTGTGGTGGCCGATGTGGTAACGTCACCGAAGACGTACAAGTACATTCGAAATCACAGAAGAAGAGTGTGCAAATTTCGACAGAGACACAGAAACAGGATTCCTCAACTTGCTACAAGGAAATAGGGCACGAATAATCCCCTATCAAAACCCAGATCTGCAAAGACTGGACGAGTACAGCTACTTAACAGCAACATTAAAATACACGAAATAATGAAAGCAGTGAAATCATTTAAACACAAAGTACCAGGTAAAAGTGGTATAAATAAGTTAATGCTATCAAAAGTACCAATGTGGCATGGAGAAGACTCCAAAAAATATTAAACTTTACACCCTCAATGGGATATTGCTTAAAACCAAACAAAGAAGGAATTCTCATACTTCCCCCAAAACCAGAGAAAGACCCTAAACTACCAGCAAACAGAAGGCCAATCACTCTGCTGGAAGTAACTGGAAAAGTGTTTGAAAAAATCCTAAACACTAGACTAATAGAATTCCTAGAAAATAACAAAAAATTCTACAAACACCTACACGGTTTCAAAACAGGAAGCACTGAAACTGCCCTTATGGCAATTTACTAAACTATAGCCATGAACCAGCTAAATAAAACACACCAATGCAATGTCATCCGCAGAGATATCTCAAAGGCATTTGACAAAATATGGCATGACGGCCTCCAATATAAAATACTCCAATTAGAACTACCAATAATAATGGAAAAACTCCTCTCGAGTTACATAAAAGACAGAAGTGTCAGAATACGTACCAGAGATGGGAAACTGGGAGAAACAATAGATATAAAAAGAGGGATACCACAGGCGGGAATACTATCCCCAACACATTTTATATCTACACAGCAGATATGCCAACCACCCCCGAATATACCATAAATTGCGCATATGCAGATGAAATAACACAAGTAATAATGTATAAAACATATTAAAACAGATTTCTGAAAATAGAAACAGAAAGAGTGATCAAAAGAATAAGGGACTACGAAAACAAGTGGAAAGTAAAAACAAATAGCTACAAATTCCAACTCTTGTCAGTATAAAAAAATAAACCAGCACCAATAACAGTAAACAACATAAATATTCCCTTTAACAAGAAGATAAAATCCTTGGTCTCTATCAAAAGAAAAGGCATAAGCTGCCATATCAAACAAAACCTCCAATTAGTAAAACATAGAAAATGAGCATTAAAACGTTTGAAACTATTGGATAAAAACAAGATTAAACCTCTACAAAAGCCTGATAAGACCTTTATTCGATTATCCCATAGCACCAGCATGCACAATGGCTTAAACAAAGATAAAACCCTACAAAAAATGCAAAATGGAAACAAGAAACATGCATAGCCTAAACAATAATAACAATAACAATAATAACAACTCAAATGAACACATCGAAACACTCCACAACATTCACAATCTCGGACCAGTAAACGTCATATACCACAGAAGAGCCACACAAGACTAGGAAAGATTCAAAAACATTTACCCAGAACTTGTAACAATAAGAGGAAATAACAGACGCACAAAGCGAGCATTCCTGGTTGAAAAGGATAGTGCTCCCTACATAGCTCAGGATGAACCAAATCCGTTGTATTAAAATAAACCTATAGAACAAAAATAGACAGACATAAATAAATAAAGGAATAAACATGAAAACTCGAGTCCCTCGGACTCGGAGGCTGGCAAGAGAGCTCACCTCCTGGAAGTCCACAAGATGTTGTCACAGCAAAAAACCAACAACAAAGAGCTATTGGGTCTGTCCCACCCAGTCTTTTCCCCTCCCACTGAACTTCATTTTAACATTATTCCTTCTAATCCTGAAAATCCTAAATCACCCCCTCCCCTCCCCTACATATCCTATCCCCCTATACTGTAGCTGTAGCCGTATGTGGTAACGTCCCTGACTGGTGAACGCCAAACTGGTGAACGCCAGACTGGTGTTCGAGTCCTGCTCAAACTCGTTAATTTCTTTGGTCGCTGCAATCTCACCATCCTTGTAAGCTAAGGATGGATGGGGGGATTTAGGGGAGCCAACAGGTCTATCTGCTGAGTCATCAGCGGCCATTTTCTGGCCCTCCTTGGTCCTAGCTTGGACGCTGATCATATCTATACATGGCCAGTCTCTAGGGCATTGTCCTACTCGATAGGGCAATGAATGTCCCTGTCCCTTGCCTCTGCCATTCATGAGCAGCCTTTTAACCTTTAATAGAACTCCAATGGGGATTCTATTGCTATTCCCTGACGGAAAAACTCCCCTCTATGGAAGAGGAAACAGAGTTCCATTACCCATGATTACAACATCTCTTTCAATGTTTCCTTAGGAATTATGGAAGGATTGCCCTTCTTGTAACGCTTTCCTAATGATAGCCATAAGTTATTGGCTGCAAGGGCTGTTGACAAGATTTGATTAAATGGAGTAGCACTAAAATTCGGTTTCACTTAAAATTCTAGCCCTGATGTAAGGGGAAGATACACAAAACTAGAAAATCGTATATATACACTGGTATGTGTGCAATGTATGTGTATTTGTGTATTTATTAGTACATGTATGAATATACTGTTTAACATTTAAATTAGGAACTTATTATCAATAAATTCTAGTATCGCTTGCGCTCAAAATAACTTTTGAGATTATAAAACATTATTACAATCTTATTGCAAGCAATATACCAAAAGCAAAAATTTTGTCTTTTAGCAAATGTATTAGATTCTTAATGATATCATATGCATGCATACAAACTCATATGACGTAACATTACCCTGCGCTTAGTGAATCTTTGTCCATATTTTACGAAGCAGTCTCAAGCAATAGCATTGAACGCATTAGAATTTAATTTCTAATTCAGTTCCTGGTGAGCCATTACTTGAAACAGCAATTCAGATCTGTATTTACTGTGTTAACAAGGCTTTGTCCACGGTGTTGTGGCAAGACTAATTAAATTTCCTCTTGCTCTCCCGTGTGATATGCAGCTCTGCTTCCACCTGAAACATCGGAACTGTATCAGAGGACATCAAAAGATTTGGGATCAAGAATTCTTTTTTTTTTCTTTTTGCGCAAGTAGCATGGAATAATATTGGCAATAAGAGCTTCCAAAATCTAATGTAATTATTTAGGATATGCTCCAAAAATTATATAAAGTTTCCAATAATTTCAGTGTTTCTCGAAATAGTTTAAAAAACAAACTGTGCAGCTCAATTATATACACTATATATATATATATATATATATATATATATATATATATATATATATATATATATATATATATATATATATATATATATATATATGTACTAGCAGCCTATTAATTGCAGTACGTCAAGAAGTAATTTATTATGGCAAACCCTAATAGAAAGCTTCCAATCAAATATACTTCGTTGAATGTTGTGTGTAAAACATCTGGAATGCATATACAACAGCTTGGTGGTATATGATATATGATAATGTACTTGAATAGATGTATGAAAATTAAAACTCAACATTTCACAATGGAAGTAAATCTTCGTAATTGGTAATAATGAATATTTGAATGTTGTTACTGTTCTTAAAATATCTTATATTACTTGGTCATTGTAATTTACTTATTTTTTCATATCCTTTCCTCACTGGGCTCTTTTTTCCCCATTGGAGCCATTGGGTTTATAGCATGCTGTTTTTCAACCTAAGGTTAGAACTTAGCTAATAATAATAATAATAATAATAATAATAATTACAATAATAAAGGAAAAAAAACTAAAAAATGCAAGTTTTAAACAAATAAAATCCAGTAAAGAGAAACTAAAGGCCTTCGCCCCCCCAAAAAAGGCAACGATAAATCCCTCACTCGTATCTTCCCCTCCCTCCTCCCCCAACCCTTCCCCCATCTTACCAGGGGTAAGGGTGGACGGAAGGACAAGCCACCACCAAACGACCAAATTACGGACCTTCCGAATGAAAGGGAGGGCCAGATCCCAACACAGGCTTTCATCAGGGAGCCAATTAGGGGAGCACCCATTAATCTATTTGCATTGAACATTTTTGCTGTTATCGCAAAATATGTTTTTTTTTTTTTTATTTGGTGAAATAACATACCTGGATTTGATGTTTAAAGGAAAGGATTCTAATCTTTATATGATTGCGAATGTATGCTCAAGTGCTATGCTTCTTTCGGCAAATTGTTTTTGTGTTGTTCTAAATATCAACATTGCAATCAACATCATTAATTCTTATATTTTTCTTATGGACTTTTTAGTGCAAATCCCACATTTATGTTGGAATTATCAGCATCCCTTCAAGTCCCTATTTAAGATACAATTTATTATTGAGACGATAATTAACAGAATTAGTTACCTTTTCGTGAAAGTTAAATGAGAATTGTATCGTATGAAAAATCTGACTTATTTAATATATATATATATATATATATATATATATATATATATATATATATATATATATATATATATATATATATATTGTTCCTAATTCACTCATCTATTGCACCCCTCCAAGGAATCTATCCCAAATTGAATTATATATATATATATATATATATATATATATATATATATATATATATATATATATATATATATATTATACATATATACATATATATTTATATATATGTATATATACACACACATATATATATATATATATATATATATATATATATATATATATATATATATATATATATATATTGTGTGTGTGAAAATTTTTAAGTATATATGTAAACTATTTAGTTCTATACAATATGCTGAATAAACTTCTTTATAACATACATGGCTATAGTTACTTTTCGTCAAACATAGCAGTATCGACACAACTCCACTTATATTCTTCTAATCGCAATTCCTAAAAAGAAGAGAAATCCGCGCAACTCAAATAATTTGATAATCCTAATTAGATCACAAAAGGTTCAAAAGACTCATTATCCAATTATTACATCATTATGAATGATAAGACTCTTAAGAAAGGAGACGCCAGTGTTCTGATGAAATTATCACATGGATTCTATTAGCAATTTGCTACGCAGAACGCAGCCAAAAGAAATTTCGCGGTCTTTTTTTCTTATTGAAATTATTCTTCCTCGAAATGTTATCTAAGACTCCTGAGGTTTATTAAAAAGACATATAATGAAAGAATATGGAAAATTAAGATATTCCTTCACTTCCGAGTTCATTTATATATATATATATATATATATATATATATATATATATATATATATATATATATATATATATATATATATATATACATATACATATCTTTTAAGTGTACCAGAATAATGTCATAAATTATGTTACAGTATAACCATGATAGGATGAAAAGGGAAAAATTAATGTGATAATAACTTTCTGCCTTTCTTCTGCATTTTCTCTATCTATTTTTGTTAATTTCTGAATGTATTTTAATTACTGCCGAAGTATCTACGTCTTATAAAATGGAATATCATGTGATGTTTATTTTAAAAAATTTTCTTTCGTCAAACTATTCTAAAAGAGCAAGGAAAAGGAAAAAGGAAGGGTGACAAAAGATCCTTCTGTTTATGATATGAAGTATAAAAACAAAATTATATCAAGTAATAGGTTTGTCCAAATAATTCAATCAAGATATAGCAATACTAGAAGAGTTGGAAGACCCAGGCCTACATGGCTAATGACTATGAAACATGAAGTAGGAGATGTTGAATGGAGAAGTATTGAATTACAAGCTCAAGATAGAGTCGGCTGTCGAAATATAACCGAGGCCTTTCGAGTCAATAGGAGATGACGATGATGATTAATGACTGTGAAAAAATCTAAGAATAGATAAAGCTTTAAAAACTTATTAAATTTTTTTCTTTCTCTTTTACCAAATTAAGACATCTGTCATTATCCAAACAGCATGTCTTCATGTCTAATCAAAATCTCATGTGGTGAAAATTATTCATTGTCTATGGTTCATAGCATCTTGCCCGCATTACCAAAAATATTTTATGCATTATATATATATATATATATATATATATATATATATATATATATATATATATATATATATATATATATATATATATATATATATATATATATATATGTGTGTGTGTGTGTGTGTGTATAGAGAGGTATATATCTATATTTGTGTAATATCTCCCCTATATAACCGAAAACATCTGGCTATATATATATATATATATATATATATATATATATATATATATATATATATATATATATATATATATATATCCTGTCACGCTGTGCGGCAAATCCCCCGGAAAGCACAATTTCCCAAAAATTTCCCAAATTGCTGTACGGTAATCAGGAAAGGGGGAGGGATGGGAAGTGAGAAGAGCTGAACATTTCAGGCGAAAAAGAAATGACTAATTCCTTTAACGGGTTCATGAAACGCCTAAAACATTTAGGCATTTTGTGCATTGACTGAAAGTTATTGTCGGACATTTCACGCAATGCCTAATTTCTACAAGTTTGATAAATATTGTTATAATTTAAAAGAAAAAAATAATGGAAACGTAGTACATTAGTCGTTTATCAGGCATTCTATGTTTTATGTATTTAATTTGGTATTATTGAATTAATCTAATAATAACTAAAAATACACAAAAGAAATTCTCATAAAATTTAATCCATCTGTTCATAACTTGCTGACCCTTGGCGGAGGGCTGCGCTCACTGAGCGTTGAATCACCACCAATAATGACAGCCTTGTAGCCCAAGTCTGTCCACACACAATAATAGTCCTGTTTGTAATTCAGTGTAGTCAGTTTTGCTTATATTAGTCGTCTCGTCGGACTTGGATGATGATGATGATGATGATGATGATAATAATAATAATAATAATAATCTGACAAAAAATCTTTACTTACTGGCCCAGGATGTACAGTAGTAACCACTGAGACGAAGTTTGTTGAGTAGCATTCTTCAGCTCTTCAATGGTTTTATCATACGTTTCCTTAGGTATTAAATGCCTCTTACTGTTCGCGAATACTTTATAGTTTATAAGGTTTTCGTTTGAAAAAAATTTCATAATCAGTTGGTTGCTGCTATGCCTGCCCCATCGTAGCCCCAGATTCAACTTCCACGTAAGCACTGCGAAGCTCCACTGTCAACTGAGCTACTTTGAGTCAAATCACTTGGTCTAGGTTTATATTAACAAAACAACAGGTATAAAGGAGACGCTCAGGTAACTAGTTTATTATGATTATCTATATTTAAGAGATTTGCACAAACTAACTAGACATTTTAGCTATTTCATGAATCGACTAAGTGAATTAGTGAATTAGTCATTTCGTGTAATACCCATGTCCATTTCTTTTTCTTACATGTTAGAATATCCTCTACTTTAGATAGCTATCGTGTCCATGTTACTGTTTTCCGCCTTTTAGTGTTATTCAAATCATTATTCTGTCCTTAGCTCTTTAAGTTGCAACAAACTTACGTTTTGAACGTTTCATAAGGCTCCAAGTTTCTGATGCATTAGCTATTACGGGTAGGACCATCTCATTAAATACTTTTACTTTTAGACAAAGTGGCATTTTAATTTTCATAATCTCATTTTGTTTACCAAATCCTCTCCATCGTGAGCTTATCCTTCGTTCAATTTTGGTCTCGTGTCTTGGGGAAACACTCACTGTCTGTCCTTAGTACGTGTATTCGTTAATAATCTCTAGAGGTTTATCCATAACTCTTATTTGCTGTCTGCATTTATATTGAATATTACCTTGATTTTACTCATATTCATTCTAATCCTACATTTCTGCTTTCTCTATTCAAATTATTATCATATATATATATATATATATATATATATATATATATATATATATATATATATATATATAGATAGATATATATATGTGTATGTATGCATATAGATAAAGATATATTTAAAATCTACACACACACACACACACACACATATATATATATATATATATATATATATATATATATATATATATATATATATATATATATATATATATATATATATATATATATATATGTACACACAAATATGTCAAGATCAACCACAATGGCATTTAATCTCGAATTCTATCTTTGGGAATGTATATCCACTGGAAATTCATTTATGATAAATGCTTCTGCCTCTGTGTCGACACAATAACCATGAGTTGCAAACTCACTAATCAGCTATCGTGGTTGAGATGGGTTGATTTCAAGTCAAGAACAGATTTCTCAATTCGTCAGGAATATGTACAATGGACTTAAAAAGAACTCATTTCTCTCTTGATAGCTCGATTGGTAAAGTGGTCACTGCTGGCATTGTTTCGTCTTAAGAGGCATAGGTTCGAATCCTTGCTCAGCCCGAAGCATTATTCATCAATAAATTTTCAGTGGACATACTTTCCCAAAGTAGAATTCGATATTAAATGCTATTGTGGTTGATATTTACACTGATTGAAATCACGAGTGTTAATGATAGATATTCGCAAACACACACATGTTATATATATATATATATATACACAGAATAGTATATATACTGATATATATATATATATATATATATATATATATATATATATATATATATATATACATATATATATATATATATATATATATATATATATATATATATATATATATATATATATATATAGAACAGTATATAAACTGATATATACATTGTATATACCTATACTATATATACATTACACACATGTATATACATACATACATATATATATATATATATATATATATATATATATATATATATATATATATATATATATATATATATATTTATACTGTATATACTATATACATGTATGTATACACACACACACACACACACACACACATATATATATATATATATATATATATATATATATATATATATGAGATGGATGGCTGGAGAAGATTGCTCCACTATGGTGTGGAGCCCATTATAGAAGAGGCATTACATAAATCTGAATGAGTGTTGAGAACGTATTTTCAATCTTGAAAGAGGATGATAACATGCTGTATCAGCATGGGAACACAGAAGACGAACTAGATAATGATGATTGGATGAATGCAGCCATAACACAAGAACGATGACTGGACGGGAGAGAGTCCGGAGCTGAAGTCTAGGGGCCCTGACTGCCGTACTTCAAGTTACCCAACTACATATTTGGATAAAAAGTAAAAGATTCAATTGTAAATGCACTATACTTTATGTAAAAAAAATCATTTATGTAAATATACTATGATCTATATATGTTATAAATTGTAAGATTGTAAATGTGTATTTCATAATAAAAGATAAAAAAAGGTTACCCTAAACCCGAAACCTCTTAGGTTCTAGAATCTAGAGAAATTGTTTTCTTGTACCATTCTCACCAGTTGATCGCCAGCGAGGGAATGCTTAATTATTGGTGAAAGTGATTAAGTCTATGCATGCATATATGTATGGATAAAAGTATATGTGTGACTTTTCGAAATTATTTACATGCACACATTCTGTATACTGAGAACTTGAATTTAGATATAGGGTGGTTATAATGTTGAGGAGAAGACACACGTAAAACAAATATATGTGCCTAATGAAACCAATAGTGTGTAAAAAAAAAAAAAAAAAAAAAAAAAAAAAAAAAACGTCTTGTGTGTCTGAAAAAGGCAAGGGGGATTTTGTTCTTTTCTATTGCACAATTATCAATAAAAATCGCAAATGTATGCATCCAAGTACTGTGTTGATGAAATTTCGTTACAGACGATAATATTCTTGTCGGTACAGAAGGAAATAAATGGTAGAATGAAAACGTAATATCTGGTTAGAGTTTTATTTTACTGGTTACGCTTAGAGGAGAAAACATGTTTGTATATGGTGATTTGAATGCAATGTTAAGTAATAGAACAAGAGGGTAAAGTTACCGTTGTGTCATCAAAGGAAATTTAACCATCAGTTCACAGAAGAGCATTTACTCAAGAGGATATTTAACTCTGAGATATTTAACCGAACGGAAATTGTACCGAACGAACAATTCACCTTTAATTATTATTATTATTATTACTATTATTATCATTATTATTATTACTTGCTAAGCTACAACCCTAGTTGGAAAAGCAGGATGCTATAAGCCAAGGGGCTTCAACAGAGAAAATAGCCCAGTGAGGAAAGGAAACAAGAAAAAAATAAATATCTTAAGAAGAGCAACATCATTGAAATAAATCACTCTTACATATACTATAAAAACTTTAACAAAACATGAGGAAGAGAAATAAGATAGAATAGTGTGCCAGAGTGTACCCTCAATCAAAAGAATAGTTATTTTTTCATTTGTCTCTTCTTTTCATTGATGCTTATTATGCATTTCTAATTGCTTCATAAAACACACTATAAAAATGAAATAGTAAAACAGAAGCTTTCTATTATCTTAAAAAAACGAAATGAATGATAACAGAATAAAAAGAGAATAAGCTTAAAAGACGCAATAACAAAGCAATGAAAAATATCTACATACATTTGATACTTCAGAATAGTGAGTGCTTCGTGTCTAGGCTAGCTGGCTGTTGTTGGTTCTGTTGTGTGATGCTAACCATTAATTAAAGTAAAATTGGGGAAATTAATGTTGATTATTTCCGAACAATGTAGAGCTGAATGCCGATTCACTCATAATACCATTCGGTTAAATATACTGTATGTTCGGTTAAACGTTCGTTTGGGATTATTTCCGTGGGTTTATTTCCGTTCGGTGAAATGTCCGCTCCGTAGAGTGTCTGTCAATGAAACATGTGTCCAGAGAAATTTCTTCGGGGAAACATCTGTCGATGATATGTTCGTTGGTGAAATGGCACTTCAGTCACACATCCGTCGATAAATTTTTTTTGGTGAAATGTCCGTTCAGTCATATATCCGTCGGTTAGTGTCCGTTGGTAAAATGCACACGTCCGTCGATAAAATGTCAATTGGTGAAATGTTCGCTCGGTCACATGTCCGTTGGTAAAATGCACACGTCCGTCGATAAAATGTCAATTGGTGAAATGTTCGCTCGGTCACATGTTCGTTGGTAAAATGCACACGTCCGTCGATAAAATGTCAATTGGTGAAATGTTCGCTCGGTCACATGTCCGTTGGTAAAATGCACACGTCCGTCGATAAAATGTCAATTGGTGAAATGTTCGCTCGGTCACATGTTCGTTGGTGAAATGTTCGCTCGGTCACATGTTCATTGGTGAAATGTTCGTTCCTCTAAATGTTTTGTCCATCAGCCATCTGCTCTGGAGCCAAAGTTGATAAGCTTGAAATGCCTGGGTTGAATGAGAAGGGATTGGGTCTTGTAAAAATGTAGATCATTTGAAGTATGTGTTAAAAAAAAAAGTGTATTTCTTAGAGCATTTAAGAAAGATACAACTTGAATTATTTTTAAGTAGGAATCTACTAGAAGCCATTGTAAACGTAGGGCTGAGTGAAGATATATCTGATTTCGCGAGAAAGAGTTGAAAAACTTATATATACTGTGCAATAAAGTCAATGGAATTAGAATAATGTTAGGTTTTTTGAAAGCTATCTTACTGGGTTTGATACCAAAGAAAAGCATTTCTTTGAAATTTATTAAATTGATATACTTTTTCTGCCCATATTAAAGTCCTGTCGAAAAGATGTACGTACCATACGCATTTAAGAAGGAAATTACAACTAAATTCCATAATTTTCAAAAGAATAATATGAGAAATAATATTTCATGCCTATAATTTTTCTTCTTTCACACTGTTATCCCTACATTAAGGTGTAGGTTGCCTGAAGCGCCCTTTAATAGAATCAGATATGGTTTATAATTTAACATAGGAATTTTAAGGTTCAAGATACATTAGATCATAAGAAAAGCCAGGTGAAATTCTATCTTTAGCATAACTCGCAAATATATATATGTATATATATATATATATATATATATATATATATATATATATATATATAAATATATATATATATATATATATATATATATATATATATATATATATATATATATATATATATATGTACATATATATATATTGGTGTGCTACTGTCTTAAGCACACATTTGAGTATGAGTTGTTTTCAGATGTATTTGAATGGTTTACTGAACACATTTTTAGTAGTTTTTAAGTTTTATTGTGAATAACAACTGAGTTAAACATCTCCATCACTGGAGGAAGCTGTGTTGGTCCACATGACCAATTCTGGTGAAGTTTTTTTATGAACTGAATAAATTACCGATATCACAAATATCGTATGCTTGCTTTTTCTTAACCAAGTGACGGAATCGGAAGACACCTGCATCCGGTGACGTCACAAACTTTCACACGAAGAGACAATGTGTTGACACTAAGAAAGAATGGCAACTTAGCATCTTACATCCTGCTTACAATTTGAGTGACCATAGCAAATCTCACGGTCAGCTCTTCCAACCAACATGACATATTACGTCATTTGTTTTAAACATGTAATATTACTATTCTAACTATTACATAAGCTCGGCCAGCTATCTCAATTTTTTTACAAAAATTTAACAACAAGCCGAAACATGGTTATTAGGTGTGACTGGACATACGTATCATTCTTTGTTCAAAACTAGCTATATCCAACTGAGGACGAATGTCCAAATAGGCACATCAAAATTAATAACAATAATGCATACAAAAAAGATATTACCAAAGCAAAAAGAAAAATGCATGATAAAACCAAGATCACATATATGGTACATTGCTAGCAAATGATTACATGGTACCAAAAAACAAAACAAATTCTGACTTACAAATGATTCGGTAACTTGATAAAAAATAATTGTTACCTTTGTCAGAAACAAGATACTCAATTTTTAGTGCACAAATACGAATTCCTGGTACGTACACGTACCACGGTTTCGTACATATATATGTATATTTATATATAGGGCTGATACATTTTATTAGATGCCCATAGATTCTGTTATATATCTTATATTTTTTTTTTTTCTCTTTTCTTTTTTAACATTCCGGCTTATATATTTTTATTAGATGCCGAGAGAAAAAATGATTTATATCCTTTTTTATTTTATTTATTTTTTTAAATGTTATTTTAAACGTATTTTTAACAATGCAAATGTAGAGAATTTCCTTAATTACATATTACTAGCGTACTAATCAGCTTTTCATACAAACATCATCCTGACAAATTACTCCCTTAGCGAATGAGGTGGCCACTCATACAGCTTTGAATTGGATCAGGTAGGGGGTATTGTCAGGGCTATTCAACTCGTTCCTTTGTAGCTGCTTGCTGTGCCGTAACCTACGCCAAACAAGGATGTTCACGGCGATAAAAATTAACACCGTTACACAAAAACCAGCTAGTAATATAGGGTGAAGAATCTCTTTGTAAGTCGGTGACAGGTGGTCCTTTTCTGTAAGTTTCATTAAGCGTTTTGCCACACTTCCTTTATAGGGGAGAGGAAGTGCGGGCATTGTAGAGGTCCACGTGAAGTTCGCGAAGTAAGCTCGTTCTCTGATGATTGTCCGTAGGCCAGTCACCATGGAATTCGGGGAAGTCCCGATACAGCCATCTGCTGCGACGAAGATGTTGTTGAAGGATGTGGATCCGTCAGGGCATGATACATTGAAGCCGTCCTTGTCGTATCGTATCCACGAGCCATTATTTAGTCTGCAATTGAATTCTTTATTGTCAAAGGGATAAAGCCTATCCAGACAATTTTCACTTGTATGGGAGAGAGCACCGTCTAGCACTATACCTAACTCGCATGAATCCATCAAGTTTTTACGGAATTCAAATGAGTCAGCTGTACATATTTTTCTATCCATTGCGTCTGAACAGTGAGTTAATTGATTTAAGTCTTTAATGACCGTATATGTTTCCTTGTCTGGGGAAATCAATACGTGTCCTGTCAAACTGGATATTACTGAATTTGAGTGATTCGTCATGAAAGTCGGAAATGGTGATATCCTGTAAGATTGCCAGGCATCAGAAGAATCAAAGGGAATTGTAATCCTAATCTTGTTATTATCTACGTTTACTGTAATTAGGCTGTAATAAAATTCTAACCTATGTTCGTCTAACAAAGGAACATAGCCTAGTTTATCCCTAGTGTTCTCCAGAACTAATTTTAAGTAACGTATAGGCAACAAATGGGGCGACAATACACCTTTAGTTGCTAACGTGATAGCTTCTACATAATCCTTGGATTTCTCAATGAAATGTGCAATTCTGTTATGTATGTGATCTATCTTTGAATCATAATACGTTAATGTTGCTAACAAATCCTGTACTTCCATAATTTGAACGATATTATCTGAATGTTCATTTAACAAATCCATAATTTTATTGATTGAAGCTAACTGATCTCTTAGTTCTGACATAATCAATTCATCTTTATGAGTCAAGAACTCAATTTTCTTATTTTGATTACTAATTTTAAGACGATTGGAAAGTCCTAAACCTAAACTTGCAACAGACCCAAGGATGCTTAATGCAGCATAAATGAACGGATTCCGTCTTTCTTTTTGTTCGTGTCCTACAGTCCACATCAAAAGGTCATAAGCCAAAGATCCTGTCTCTCCAGTCTTATTTTTCAAGTCATCAGATAGCATCTCTGCAACTTTTAATGTTGATCCAAGCAAACTCTTAGTAGTCAAATGAAAATGTCTCCTATGCAACTCATCCAATGATGCAGAAAACCTTGAAATGGCGGTTCTTAAGCTAGTGACATCATTCTCTTGAAGAAAAATTGCTTGCATATGCACTTCGACAATTACGTTGGTTGATGTAATAAAAATGTCTTCTTGTCTTTCAACTATATTTCCATATTTAAAATATATATTCTTAGTCTTAGAACTCATCCCATACGAAAAAAATGTCTGAGCGAACAATATCACTCCCAACAACAAAAAATTCATCTTGGAAACCTGTAACGAGAAAAAATATATGTAATTACTCCTGTATTAAAAAGAAAACTTTTAGTCACAAAAATTAAAATTTTTCCTCACTTCTTTTTAATTTCTTATGTGAGACAATGGTACTATTCTCTCATCCGTGGGTTGGGCTACGTTTTGAATTCTAAACCTATTGGCCGTTAATGTTTCCAAAATGTTAAATGGGCCTTCAAACTTAGGTGTTAGTTTATAGTTGAGCCCTTTTCTGACATTGATTTGAATATAGATGTTATCACCCACGGTATATGTTTTAGTTGGTTTCGCTATTTTATCATGATTCCTTTTCATTATGATTTGTGATTCTTCTAAATTCTTTCGAAGGATATCATATCGACTTATACTTGCATTTATACATTCTTTTAAAGGATTTGATAGATTAGTTGTAGGCGTTAATACATGGAAAGGTGTTCTAACTGGGGTACCATACAATGCTTCATGCGGTGACATTTTAATTGATATATGATATGAATGATTCAGAGTACTCAGTGCCGCCGGTATTGCAATATCCCAGTTGGGGTCTGATCCCCCTAGTGTTACCCTTAATATATTTAATATCTTCCTATTTGCTCTTTCCACTAGCCCATTCGACTCTGGGTGATATATCATGGTATTAACCTTCTTTATGTTGAGGAATTCACACAATGAGGTAAGAAAGTGATTATTAAATTCACCACCCGAGTCTGAGATTATCATGTGTGGAATTCCATGTTTACAAATGTAACACTCGTAAAACTTCCTAGCGCATTCAATCGCAGTTTTAGTTTTAAGCGCTATTAGTTCTGTATATCGAGTTAAAGCATCTATAATTACTAAGAGGTGCTTATTCCCTCTGTCTGACTCGTAAAATCCTGTTAACAAATCTAAATGTATTCTTTCAAAGGGTTGATTGGGAACAGGATAAGCTCCTAAGCTAACAGGTGTTTTCGTATGCCCTTTGTTTTCCTGACATGTGTGACAATTAGCTATGTGTCTTTTTATATCTGTAAGCATTGTATGCCAATAAAACAATGATTTGGCTTTCTGTGACATTAATGAGAACCCAGGGTGTCCATGTAATGGATTTGAATGCAACCAATTCAGGACAGTGGAAACAAGTGAGTTTGGTACTACTACCTGGTCGTTAGTTACATGTGGTGTATTGCGGGTTTTCCTTGTCACAGTCCTACACAGAATATTATCTTTGATTACATAATTCTGCTGCTTATACTTTATATATTATTTTTCTTTATGATTGCCTTTCAAAGCATTTATAATTGTTTCTATTTTCTGATCTTTTCTTTGCTCAGTCTGTAACAATTCAGCACTCCAGCCTAAATCTTCTTGTTCAGATATTGTTTTTACAATAGGCATGGATGTTGATATATCTATTAATTCAGCTAAAGACTCCGTACAAGATGACACGGGGTTGCGTGATAATGCATCCGCAATGATATTTGCTTTCCCAGGTAAATACCCGATTCTTGCGCCAAAATCTTGAATGATTAAATGCCACCGAGTTCGTTTAGGGCTGTGATTGAAGCCTTTAAAGAACTCTGTTAGTGGTTTATGGTCAGTAAGAACCTTAACGGGATAACCGTAAATTATGAACTTAAAATGCACTAGCGAATTAACAATAGCTAGTCCTTCCTTGTCTATTACTGCATACTTACTTTCGGAAGTTCTCAATTTTCGAGAATAGAAAGCTATCGGGAAAAACTGTTTATCATATTGCTGAAGCAATACCCCTCCTACTCCTAAGTCTGAGGCGTCTGTTGCAATGAAGAATTCCTTACCGAAGTCAGGAAATTTTAAGATAGGAGAACTACACAGTTCATCTTTCAAAGTATTAAACGCCTGTTGATGTTGCTCAGACCATATGAAATCTACGCCCTTCTTCGTAAGATCAGTTAAAGGAGCGGCTATTATTGAATAGTTGCGTATAAAACGCCTGTAATATCCACTACAACCCAGAAATTGCTGTATTCCCTTGACATTAGTAGGTATGGGAAAATTACGTATAGCCGACACCTTATCATGGACTACTTTAAGACCTTGGCTTGACACCATGAAACCCAAATATATTAATTCTGTTTTGAAAAATTCACACTTACTAATCTTTACCCTTAAGTTATGTTGTCTTAATCTCTGTAGTACTAGTTCTAACTTACGTAGATGTTCCTCTAAGGTGTTGGAAAAGATTACAAGATCATCCATATAGGCATGCAATATATCCCCTAACAAGTCTCCAAACACTATGTTAATCATTCTTGTAAATGTTATAGGAGCACAACGTAAACCAAAAGGCATCCGTAAAAATTCATAATGTCCCCTGGCTGTGCTGAAGGCTGTGTATGGGATACTATCTTCTTCTAATGATATCTGGTGAAAGCCTTTAAGTAAGTCCAAACTGGTAAAATATTTATTCTGACCTAACAAAGACAAAATATCGTCAGTACATGGCACTGGGAATCGATCAGGGATCGTTTCCTCGTTTAGACGACGAAAGTCGACGCAGATACGCCATGTTCGATCTTTTTTCGGTACAACTATTAAAGGAAAATTATAAGGGCTATTTGATTTTCTAATGACTCCTTCCTCTAACATTTTACCTACTTCATCATTTATTTCATTCTGGAATTTCATAGGGAGTCTGTACGAGGGTACATATATAATTTTCTGTTTGTCTTTTAACCTTATTTGATGCTCGATCACATCTGTTTTTCCTAAGGATCCATCCGTAGTGGAAAAGACATCTGTATATTTATTTAAAAGTTCAAAAATTTTCTGCTGAATTTCTTCGTCTTGAATGTCCTTACTGATTTTATTTTTAATAGATCGTAAAAGGGATTCATCCGCAACTGATTGAGAGTGATTGATTTCAGCAACGGTAAGAATACGATGTTTATAAACTTCTACATCCAAGATATGTTGATTTTTGTGAATTACTAAAGTGTTATTTAAATGATTACAGACTTCGATATTACATTGCTGATGTGAGCCTACTGTATAAATAGCTTGTGTGACAGACAATCCGTTAGTTTTCAAAGTATCGGAAAGGATTAATATTTCAGATCCCGGTAGTGTTTTCTTTATTTGCACTATTAAATTCGAAGGTATGTTTGGTTCGATATATTGCGTGCAAGATGATATTACGGGTGAACGAGAATTCTGCTGGGTCGCGTATATTATTTCTTTATTAGTGAGACAAGTTATTGGTTCTTCAACGTACGTTACGGTTACATTTGTCGTCTCCTTTTTATCCAAAACTGACTTTAAAGTATTAGAAGACTTATAGAATTTCCCTTTGATATACACGCCGTGCTTTGCAGGAGCTAAGATAATGTTTTGATTTCCCATAGATGGGTATCCTATAATTACAGCTGGATACATATTAATGTTTTTCACAACAACAAATGTATCGGCAAACGTACGATTACCGACTCTGAACTGAATATGAGTTATGCCTATGACGTTTAATTCATTATTTCCTATACCTGAAAGTCTAATTCCTGATTTTTCAATCGGAAAGTTCGAAAACAACAAATGATGCGTCTTCAAATCCATAATATTACGTGGACTACCAGAGTCAAAAAATAACGTAAAGGATTTGTGTTCTAAATTTACAGCATATAAGGTTGGCCGTAACTCATTTTGGCTTATTATTGTATGAATTCGTTGCAAATCTACGGGAGCATGCACTGTTTTACTTAATTCGGCCGTGTGTTTCATAGGAAAATCTATTGTCTCACAATTATCTGATAAAACATTAAATTGATTATTCAATACCATTGATGTTGACATAAACGACCTTGACCCAACATCACTCTCTTCCCCTCTAGAGTTAACTATGTGGTATTTGCTTTGCTCTGCACATTCTGAAAATTAGGCTGACTTTGCGAGGTCTGGTTTGACGGCCCAGGCTCAGCGATATTTGAAGAAGTGTTTGTTTGTTTCGGACTCTGAACTGCATTGACATTTTGTTGTTTCTTCTTATTGTTAAAATGAGGATTTTTCTTTTTATTTCCATATGGAACTGACTGTGGAATTGACTGTGTATTTCTAGGATATTGTTGTGTCTTACGCGCGTAACATTGACTATAAGAATGTGATCCTGTGTTGTGAACTGAACAAAATTTCGTTCTACAGTCTGCGCTTATGTGACCTTGACGTTTGCAGTTGTAACACGTCACTCCCGCTACTGGATTATTAATTACGTTCACTGTTTGTGGTTTTGTTTCATTCTTAGCAAAAACTTGAGTTAACACGGGATCGAGATCTGGACACTTGGACATGTGTTTCTTTATCTGTTTATAGACATCCAATTCCGTACTTGCAGGCATTAACTTCTTATCAAAGCACCGCACTAAAGCTTCAGGCAACATAAGTGTCATGCAAGTTAAATACATTAATCGTAAAAAATCTTTCACGGAGATATTATCGTTAGTAACCCAAGTGGAATTACCTAAAATGTCCTGATATTCGTTAAGCCTATCAGCTATGAGAGCTGCTCTCTCAACAATATTAAGCCGATTCATAGTGGCTTGATTAAGTGTATTTCGTAACGTTAACACTACATCCAAAGCTTCCTCACCCCCATAGATCGCGCGTAACCTAACTTTGAAATCATCCCAAGTAACTGCTTCCTGAAATGAAACACCTCTTAAATACGCACTCGCATCCCCCTTAGAAAAATCTATAAAACTTTTAGCTTCTTGTAATTGTACAAAAGGATCTACGATTTGTTTGGCATTTAAATGGGCATCAACGGATGAAATCCATGACTCCACATTTTGTGGCAAGAACCCGTTGACACGGCCTTGAAAAGGAAGGATTGCTGACCTGGCATTTACAAGCGTCACAATTGGAGGAGGATTAGCCTGGCCTACACCACTAGGTCCAGGGGTAGGGCTGACAGGAGGAGCCATGACTGCTGTATTCTTTTTTTTTCTATCTCTTTGACCCCTTTCAATCCTATCAAAATATCTATATGAGTACAGACGCCCACTGCGTAAACGCATATGTATAATAAAATTCCCCCAACAATGTTACTAATCCCAATACATTTCCCCCCAAGAGTTTATGAAAGAAAAAGGAATTAGCACAAAGAAAGAAAAATTCTAAATGAGAATTCGGAGTTTCTTATAACAAAGTTTAGGAATTCACTCACCCCAGTAATAATTGACTAACGACTTGTGATAACTACACTTCACTGCCCAAACTGAAATGAATACAAAATCTCTGTACTTAGCTTATATATGAAGTCGACTCGTCGTCTCTCTCTCTCTCTCTCTCTTGATGTTTTGTTAGCGATGTCTCGTTCTAGTTTCTTGTTGTTTGTAGTTCTTCCTGGATATGTCTTGCAATAGTTGAACGCCAGTCCTTGGGTTTCCTAGGATGTTGATTGAAGATTCTATTTGTATACTAACATATGTTGGTGTTAGCATTTCCGTTGGACTTAGTCAAAATTGTAGATTCTTGTAGATAGTTTTATTTTGAAGTCTTGAAGATCATTCTCTGGTTTTACAGCTTTTATGTTGAAGTCTTGAAGATATATCTCTGGTTTTACAGCTATTTATTTTGAAGTCTTGAAGATATTTCTCTAATTCTTAGAGTTTAATCGCTGCCTTAGAGTTTAACCGCTGTCTTTGAGTTTAATCGCTGCCACCATTTATTGGTGTGCTACTGTCTTAAGCACACATTTGAGTATGAGTTGTTTTCAGATGTATTTGAATGGTTTACTGAACACATTTTTAGTAGTTTTTAAGTTTTATTGTGAATAACAACTGAGTTAAACATCTCCATCACTGGAGGAAGCTGTGTTGGTCCACATGACCAATTCTGGTGAAGTTTTTTTATGAACTGAATAAATTACCGATATCACAAATATCGTATGCTTGCTTTTTCTTAACCAAGTGACGGAATCGGAAGACACCTGCATCCGGTGACGTCACAAACTTTCACACGAAGAGACAATGTGTTGACATTAAGAAAGAATGGCAACTTAGCATCTTACATCCTGCTTACAATTTGAGTGACCATAGCAAATCTCACGGTCAGCTCTTCCAACCAACATGACATATTACGTCATTTGTTTTAAACATGTAATATTACTATTCTAACTATTACATATATATATATATATATATATATATATATATATATATATATATATATATATATATATATATATATATATATATTTATATATATACACATATGTATATATATATATATATATATATATATATATATATATATATATATATATATATATATATATACATATATATTATATTTATAGAAATGATATTTGACTGAGTCATTGAAAATCTTAAAAAAGCTATACGAAGTAATTATACTTTAATTGTCAAGAAAGAGAATACACATGATTTCAGTGGGTTATGGCAGGGTACCAGCACAACCAAATTTAAAATAAATACCGGGATTACTTTAAATGCACACCCTTAATGAAGTCGCTGCTATTTTCTATTAATGTTGGCTGTGTTCTTTTTCTAGGAACTTTTCAAAGTTACTAGATGAAGCAACAAAAGGTAACACTGCGGCTTGCACAAAATGGTATAGAAAAAACTGGAGCAAACAATTGATGCATAGTATGTAAATAATTTTCACTGAGGCATCATTTAACAGGTCACTGTGCATATAACCTTTTCAATAGTTGTATCATGACCGGTAATGCCTAAAAGTCTGGGGGTTATGACCCCTAGCTTCAGAGGCCCTCGCCTAGTAACAGGTACTAAGGTCCCTAGGGAATCGTCAACAAACGAACGAACAATCTTAGAGTCTTGCACAAAATAAGATTTGGCTAAATGTTTGAAAGTGGTCTATAACAGTTGAAGTTTATCTAAAATTCTGAGTTTATATTAGTTTTGTGGAAGATGCAAAAATAATTTTTTTTTTTTGATGAACTTGTCTCCCGTAGTCTCGGGGGGTATGGTATATTCTAGGTAATGTTAAAAGAACAGATCATACCTCTCTCTCTCTCTCTCTCTCTCTCTCTCTCTCTCTCTCTCTCTCTCTCTCTCTCTCTCTCTCTCTCTCTCTCTCTCCGGTGGCTTTTAAATAATTTCCCCTCAAAGTATCTATCTGCGTAGCTTACTATCAATATTGTAATTTCTCATCCAAATAATTTCTTGACTCTCACTTACATACCTACATTTCTCCTGTGGTAAAATTAATTTAAAATTGATATCACAGGGAATGTTCAAACAGAAAAGGAGAAAAATCGTGTCCAAATTATCCCATAGTTGGAAGGACTGGGCGGCGATTTTTTTATGTGACAGTAAATTTGCATACTTATGGTTATGATGCCTCTATTAACATTCATCTACATAAATCTAAAAGTGTTTTCGGGGGAAAAAAGTCTCTCAACTGAACATCATCCGTATATTAAAGATATAAATTCATCTGATTGCAAATAGGCAAAAGGCCATGTCTAAACTGAATTATGCAAATCGAATAAGTTAATTTTCCTGACGAGCTTAATGCACTCGTAATTCAGTTATACAATCCTGTGATTCATTTATGTTACTACTGCGTCATTTGCATAGCTTTAGTAAATATCTCAATCATCAATGCAGCGCTGCCATCAAATATATTTATGCAGGATTCGAAACTAGGATTCTGAAATGGCCATTAGCTACCCCTTTTCCCTTTCTCTGATGTCTCTCGCTGGAGCATAATTAATGAGGAGTTGTTGAACCTTTGACAGATGTTACATCAGGTTTTATTTTGTGTAGATTGGGATAGAAACATATTACACATTTACAAATAAATAATTATATATCTTTTACATTTCATCT
>NC_090751.1:40449794-40459313 GCF_036898095.1 Palaemon carinicauda
TTATTGATGTCCTATCGTGTTGGTCAGTTTTTTTAGATCCTTTTCACCTCTGTCGTTATTGTGTTATACAATTTAGCCAGTATTATCTCCTTTGTTTTAAATACTGATTCTCTTATTTGAATAATCTGAATCCTTTTGTCATAGTGAACAAAGCTCAAATGAGGTAACAGTATGATAAACAGTTACATTAAGCTAATTTCATGCCATAGATGATTAAGATCAGTTATTATTCCCTGTCTTTTTCGCTACTGTTTGGTATTTCTTAATCAACTTGTCATCAGTTACTCAGAATCATTAAAAAAAAAAATTGATATTTTTGAACAGTATAGTACTGTAATTATTCTAGGTCTAAATACTTCGGATGTGAATTATATGGAAAGGAGATTTCCCTCTGTGGTGGTATTCGAACCAACGCCGGGTAGTGAGATTGAGACAGGGACCACCTGCACAGGTCAGCCAAACAGAACTCAATTTCCTTTTAAGTTTCTAAATAAAACGTAAAGCGTGCTAAAGAGGTGTCGCAGCAATATAAGTTATTATTTTCAACTTGCTTCTTATATCTTATTTTCTACATACACAATTTCATACATTTATTAAGTTTTTGAAAGCTATCATCCGATTCAAGGCTACAATCACTTCACAGACCGTTTTTCCATTTACAACTTTTATTGTAAGATACAGCCATGCAGTGACAGCTTCCAAAACATTTATTTCCCTGTAGATTAATATCCTCATCCTCCTGAGATTCTTGGTCTTACTTCAAAATACTTTTTATTACGTGTAAGTAAAAGTACATATGATTACACATAATAAATACACAACTATTCCGTAGGCCTATGTCACGTGCTAGGGAGCGCACGCGCGCGCGTGCATACACACAACATTACTGGAGGTACCCAACGATAATAAACATCAGATTACATACAATTTAACATGCAATATACTTTTTAAAGTATAAACATAAATCTAATAAACGTGTTTTTCTGTGTGTGCACGAGTAAGAGACATACATAAACCTCCTATATGACCCGTTCAGTACTCCTTCAACCCGCTGAAGGCTCAACTCAAGCACGTCCTCTCTCTCTCTCTCTCTCTCTCTCTCTCTCTCTCTCTCTCTCTCTCTCTCTCTCTCTCTCTCTCTCACACACACACACACACACACACACACACACACACACATATATATATATATATATATATATATATATATATATATATATATATATATATGGAAGCATCCCCCGGACTGGGGTTCGAGCCCTGTTCAAACTCGATAGTCTATTTAGTGTCTGCCACCTCACCATCTTCGCGAGCTAAGGATGGGGGGTTTGGGGAATCCTATATGATTACCTGCTGAGTAGTTAGAAGCCATTGCCTGACCTTCCATGGTAATAGCATGTGTGGAGAGGGGGTTTGGGCGGGCACTGATCATATGTATATATGGTCAGTCGCTAGGGCATTGTCCCGCTTGCTATGGCAATGTCGCTGTCCCTTGCCTCTGCCATTCATTAGCGGACTTTAAGCCTTTAAACAAATACACACATACAAACCCCTGGACACACTTAAAATTATACTCAAACACACACACATGTATACACACACACACACACACACACACACACACACACACATATATATATATATATATATATATATATATATATATATATATATATATATATATGTGTGTGTGTGTGTGTGTGTGTGTTTGTGTGCGAGTGAGTGCATCATATATGTATATACATATATTTGTATATATGAATATATATATATATATATATATATATATATATATATATATATATATATAAAGTATATATATACATATATATATATATATATATATATATATATATATATATATATATATATATATATATACTGTATATTGATATATATATTACAACTTATCGTGAACTTGACCAAGCTTCTTTCACTATACTAGAAATTTTCCTTTTCTCTAATCGAAACCATTATGCTATTTGATCTGCACCGTAAAGAAATCAACCGAGTGAACTAATTTGATTCCATTGATTATGTCACAGAGACTCAAAAAGTTAATCACATCTAATTATTCCGTCACTACGGATAATACCGTCATGAAAGAGAAGGCTTTGGCACTAAATCAAATTAGACTTTTATTTTGATAAGCTATTTGCAGAACAACTCTATGATGGAGGGTTTTAAATTCAACAGAGACTTCAGTAATTATTTTTTTTTTGAATTCTGATATATATAGAATAAAAGTTTTTTTTTATGATGTATCGTATTTCACTATATATGTGAAAATACATTAATTCAAGAGTGAAAGACTATTACATCTCATTCTTCCAAACAGTCAGAATAAGTTGAAATGTAGGACATACAGAAAAAATACTTGCATTATTATCAATCTTTTAAATGTATTTTAAGTTAATTACTTTTGAACATTCAGTCAAGATTTTATTTGAAATTTTCCTGTTCTATGCGGTGTAGTAAGAATATGCAATAAGGTTTCATCAGAAATTACTTTAAATATAAAAAAGATAAAGAGTTGATATCAAGGGGATGAGTAAATGGATTCGATTTTTCATAATAAATATTAAGGAATAGGAACAAACTTATATGTAATTAGATTAGGAAGTATTGCTTACCAATGTGGCTAGCTATGATTGTTTGACAAATCTAAATGATGAATGATTCCTAGATGTTATGCTCTGTTTTGTTTGAAATTTGTAACTCACTGTCAAAATAATGTTTAAAACTGGAACACCGGCGAACCCACACACACATTCACATAATAATATTGGTTATTATGTGCAAGGGAAGAATATGTAAATAAATAGGTCTATGGTTTGATATTATCAGTAGCTTCAAAATCCATTGTGTTCTACAGTATAACAATACTTATATTTATATGTATATGTATATATATATATATATATATATATATATATATATATATATATATATATATATATATATATCAAAGTTCCAAACACGATTTTTCATAGTTTCATTCAAGATAAATGCAGAAGCATCTTGCTTTTTAAAAAGTGTTCCGGTAGTTTCTATATCTATGAGGAAATAAGAAAAAGAAAAATTCCACTTGAAATACGATGGATTAGAAAAATAAAATAGTGTCATATACTTATTGTGCTTCAGTGCAACATTTCTCCAGGAGATGTCTCACATAGCGCTTAAGAGCTATGGGAATGAAATGGATTTCTACAATTCTGTATATATATATATATATATATATATATATATATATATATATATATATATATATATATATATATATATATATATATGTATATATATACATATATATCATATATATATAAATATGTATATATATAGATAGATATATATATATATATATATATATATATATATATATATATATATATATATATATATACATACATATACGTGCGCGTGTGTGTTTGTATATATTAAAATAAATAAATATATGTATATATATAAATATATATATATATATATATATATATATATATATATATATATATATATATATATATATAGTTATATATATATATATATATATATAGAGAGAGAGAGAGAGAGAGAGAGAGAGAGAGAGAGAGAGAGAGAGAGAGAGAGAGAGAGAGAGAGAGAGAGAGAGAGAGAGAGAGAGAGAGAGAGAGTAAATGGAAATAAATAGCATAGAATAGATTTAGAAATTGAGAAATGAATCTGGGGAAATTATAATGTCTTCATTTAGCCAGTTACACCAAGCAGTTGAAAAAAAAACGAGTAAAGATAACGACAGGAAAATTGAAAGCATTGCATAAACGTAATTACTAATATTTTTTATGGAAGAGGAAATTAGGAAAAGGATATTTTTTTTCATTTAGGATCATGCTGGCATATGTTGAGAATAACTTTATTCGATAGCAAGAAATTCGAAGGCCAGAAAAGGTTTATGTAAATAGGTATAGATGGATAGATAGATAGAGTTTCAATAATTAAATCGGCTAGCTATAGACAAATAGATAATTAGATAGATAGAGTTTCAGGAATTAAGTCGGCTAATTATAGACAGATAGATAGGTAGATAGATATAGTTTCAAGAATTAAGTCGGCTAACTATAGAGATAGATAGATAGAGTATCAAGTATTAAGTCGGCTAACTATAGAGAGATAGATAGGTAGATAGATAGTTTCAATAATCAAATCGGCTAACTATAGACAAATAGATAATTAGATAGATAGAGCTTTATGAATTAAGTCGGCTAACTACAGACAGATAGATAGGTGGATAGATAGAGTTTCAAGAATTAAGTTGGTTAACTATAGATAGATAGATGGTTGATATATAGAGTTTCAAGAATTAAGTCGGCTAACTATACTGTAGATAGATAGATAGATAGTTCCAAGAATTAAGTTCGCTAACTATAGATAGATAAGTAGATAGAGAGAGTTTCAAGAATTAAGTCGGCTAACTATAGATAGATAGATAGGTAGATAGATAGTTTCAAGAATTAAGTCGGCTAACTATAGATAGATAGATAGGTAGATAGATAGTTTCAAGAATTAAGTCGGCTAACTATACTGTAGATAGATAGATGGATCGATAATGTTTCTAGAATTAAGTCGGCTAACTATGGATAGATAGATAGATAGGTAGATAGATAGAGTTTCAATAATTAAATCGGCTAGCTATAGACAAATAGATAGAGTTTCAAGAATTAATTCGGATAACTATCGATAGATATAAAGGTAGGTAGATAGAGTTTCAAGAATTAAGTCGGCTAACGATACTGTCGATAGATAGATAGATAGATATATAGAGTTTACAGAATTAAGCCATCTTACTAACAATACTATCATTAACCCTTTTCATGGGGTTTTAGCATTGTTCTCCGTTCCTCGTTTTATCATTGTACATTTTTTTTTATTACGCCTTATCAAGAGTTTGTTATCTCTTAATCCGCATTATTGAGCTACATTATACCAGGCTGTGATAACAACTTTTCCTCTTTTTTAATCTGACAAAGTTTATGATGTTTGGGTCATAAAGCTTACTCAAGTATATTTCTCCTTTTCGGTTCTAAATCTCCTCCCAATCTTTTTCCGTAAATTCTAACTCCCCATCTGTTACGTATTCACTCGCAAACATACACCCCCTAAATCCGCGCACCCCCCCCCACACACACACACACACACACATATATATATATATATATATATATATATATATATATATATATATATATATATATATATATATATATATATATATATATGTGTGTGTGTGTGTGTGTGTGTGTGTGTGTGTGTACATATGTATATATTTAACCAAACGAATATATCTATGTATATATACATATATATAATTACGATATATATATATATATATATATATATATATATATATATATATATATATATATATATTTCCACACACACCCACCCACCCACACACACACACACACACACACACACATATATATATATATATATATATATATATATATATATATATATGAATATATATATATATATATATATATATATATATATATATATATATGTGTGTGTGTGTGTGTGTGTGTGTGTGTGTGTGTACAGTATATGTAACGTATTTTATGCTGCGAGTCTTCAGGCAAACAGGGACGCAGTATGGCATGAAATATATATACATTTCTTTTTTTTATTCAAAAGAGGGATAATACCAATTGCATCATTGTTACCGAAAAACGATAATTATTTTTGCATCCTCTTATCCATTCTGGTTTTTATTTTAATCCGATTAATAATTCAATATATCTCAAATCTTCAGATATTAAATGAAACATATTTACTCTTTTACCTTCATATAACACCAGTTTCTCTTCAGTCTTGAATTATTCAAGCAATTTAATCACTTAAACCTAACTACCTAATCTCACCCTTATGTGTTTCTTATCTCAAATCTTATTCCTCCTCCCCTGCCTTCATTTCCTTGACCTTATGCAGAAGCAGCAGCATCAAGGAAGAGAATATTTGGTCTTGCTACAGCGCTCACCCTTCTCCCTTCTCTCAAACTTTATCAGCCTTTATCTACCCTCTCAATTAAGTAACAACCTGTTCCGAAGACCACCTTCCTTCTAATTAAAGCAATTTTAGGGTAACTCTGAATAGTTTGCACCACAAAGTTGCTAATTCGAGTCAGTTTATTTGGTGAATGTCAAGTGACTAATTACTTGAAAGAATCGTCACTGACTAGACTTAATATACAGTTGACAAGAGGTTTGGTATTGTCACTTGCCAGGTATTTGTTTAATTTCATTTTATATTTCTTACTTATTTTTACTTATTACAGTACCTTCGTTGTTGGTAAATTCATAGAAAAAACTCATTGATGCTAAACTGCTATTTTTCTATCTTTAATGATTATTAGTATACTCATGCTTCAGCCGCTGTCTCCTACGCCCGGACCAGATGTGTATATTAGGCCTCTTATTGTCTTTAACGCTTTGTTTTCGATAGGGTTCTGTGATGGCATAAGGTGAGCTTGATATGAATTAGCAAACTATCCATTTCATATGTATGTATATACATACATATATATATATATATATATATATATATATATATATATATATATATATATATATATATATATATATACACACACACACATATATATATATATATATATACATATATATATATATATATATATATATATATATATATATATATATACACACACACACACACATATATATATATATATATATATATATATATATATATATATATATATTTATATATATATTATATATATACATATATATACATGTGTATATATATATATATACATATACATATATATATATAAATATATATATATATATATATATATATATATACTCACAGTATTTATCTATTTATATACACACAACCATATATATATATATATATATATATATATATATATATATATATATATATGTATATATACATATGTTGCATTTTGATAGATACACATAAATAGATAGATAGAGATAGCAATAGAAGTGTAACTGCTTCTATAACCTATCACCTATATCTTTATTTTTCTAAAATATAAAAACTACATACACAAGCAATCAAAAAGAAAAAAAGTCATAAGGACAACTGTAAATAAAATCCTCTCTTCTTCCCTTTTCCAAAAATCGAGTGACGCAGAATCCTAACATCAAGAGAACGAATGGCTGCCGTTAAGTTCGACATTCTAAATGTCAAAAACTCATTACGCGAGATGAACATTTTATTGAAAGTGATGGGACGCTTTCTTTCATTATCTCCCTTAGAAGGACGCTTCCATTTAGAAAATGGAATCTCTTGATAACAGATAAAGCAACACGGCCCAACTTTTACTCTCTTGAAAGCGAGTCCCATTCATTATTCGCTTCTCTTCTTTCTTTCTTTTTTTTCTTCCTTCGCCTCGCTCCTACTCGTCTTCTTCATATTTTTTCAGCGATGATTTACGCAGGGGATTTTTCCCGATACTCTATGGGGAATGTAAATTTCTTTATTTTCTCGTCTCATCAGCTTTTTATACCAAATTGTGCTAAGGAAAAATTAATTGATATGGACAATTTCTCTTTATGTTGAATATGGTCTCTTATCTGCGGACAATCACGGGCTCTTATTATTATTATTAGTATTACTTGCTAAGCTACAACCCTAGATGGAAAAGCAAGATGCTATAAGCCAGGGGGCCCAACAGGGAAAACAGCCCAGTGAGGAGAGCAAAAAAAAAAGAAAAAGTAAAATTTGAATGAATATTCCCAATATAAACTATGAAAACTTTAACAAAACAAGAGGAAAAGAAATGAGATAGAATAGTGTGCCCAAGTGTATCCTCAGGCAAGAGAACTCTAACCCAAGACAGTGGATGGCCATGGTACAGAGGCTATGGCACTAACCGAGACTAGAAAACAATGCAACCCGTATGTGATAGGTTTCTTGGTGATAAGAAATAAAGGATATTCAGCAACTTTATCAATTTGTCAATTTTCCTTTCTTCTGATTTTGGAGGCATCCCTGCCTCTTTTTAGGTCCACGAAAATGAAGAAGGTGACGGAGGGGGAGAGTGCAGAGGCCCCATAGAACCATCTGACTTTTATCTGGATAGCAGACGATCATTTACTAAAATAAGAATCTTAGCCTCTACTCTATTTATACTTCTGATAAATCATCATTCGGAGATTGCCATTGTTACTGTCGATGTTTCCTTTTTTTGTTACTTCACAATTTTAAGAAATTAATTCCAAATATTGTTTAATTTTACAGGTATACTTTAAAAACATGTTATCACTCACGTAATTAGATAACTATATGTAATCAATAAAAGAAAATGACACGCAGACCATCACCTTCTGAAATCCTCTCTTGTCACAGGTCCAAATGTTTGACAGTATTCCTTAAACATTCCTTTTAAATGTGAACTAAAATACCCGTGGGGCGTTTTCATTCACCACTTGAGTACAGTTAGAATCAAATGAACGCCGACACTCGGGAGAAATCTTTCGTCAGATGTCTCCAGTGTTCCCATGACAAAACAGACAAGGTGTTGCTCTTCTTACTACTACTATGTAATGGGCGGAGCCTTCTCAAACCTTAGCGAACCAAAGACAGTAAAGGGTTGTCTTTGTTAGCAAATGCATACAAAAGTTACAAATCGAGTTGCCATATTTCAAATTGACACGTCAACTATCTACTGCAAATACAAAATACACACACACACACACACACTCACACACACACACACACACACACACACACACACACACACATATATATATATATATATATATATATATATATATATATATATATATATATATATATATATATATATATATATAAACAATTACAATTTTTTCGTAGGAGGGGCCAAGTGGACACTCTGCAGGGATGGGTGGGGGTGAAGGGGGAGTCTCCTCTCCACAACCCCTTGCCCTAGCCAGTCACTGAGGAAATAAGGATGTGAATAATTCTGATTTAGGGGGTGTGGAGAGAAGTTAAATAAGTATTCTTTATACAGCCTGTAAGATAGTGTATTATTACCTAAATATTATTTGATAACTGTTAGTGTTCTAACAAATATTTTTAACCGTATTCATTATTGGTTGATTTGTAAAAGAGAGCAGCAGTAGAATAAAGTAGTTTTTGTTATTGTTGTAAGTTTGATAAGTAACGAAATTTAAGTATCACCATTGCATAATATATAATCAGTGATGGATGCAATATATACTGATGTCTTCATAACACCTTGAATACAATAAGAATTTATTACTTCGTATCGAAAATAGGTGGAGGTCAATGAGGGCGCTATTATATTCTGGCAAAGGCTATCAGAAATTTGTTTTATTGACCAATCATATGAAAAATACAAGCTTTTTAGTTTCAGAACGACGTAATTTTCCGAAAATTTGTCATGAAACTATGATATACCTGTTTTCCCAAAATGTATTCTCCTATAAATTGTCGGAAAAATACATTTGCAGGTGGCACAAGAGCAAAATTATTCCCCACACT
>NC_090751.1:40459813-40494813 GCF_036898095.1 Palaemon carinicauda
CAAAATTATTCCCCACGCTAATGCCGTGACTGAAAGTTATCAATGATTATATAATTGCTAGTAGCTTTATTTTGAGAAATTACATTGCCTGGAGATCAAACTGACATCTTATTAATTTCATGCACAACGTTCTCTCAGTCTCGATTCAAATAAACTTAACTCTGTATGATAAAGTCCCTATTTACAGTGATCAAGTGCTCGAATTCGCACAGGTATGTGATGCTGGATGTGGGCTCTGGACCGGGTGAATTACTCTAGGCATATGGGCGCTTAACGAGCGAAAAACACATCACTATCCGTGAAGCTCTAGTTTGGAGTGTTCGAGAAATAGCCATCCATACCAGCTTCTCCGCCTATCAATATATTAGTTGAACCATCATTTCTACAGCTGATGCAGTAAGCGGGAAAGGGTAAAATCAAATATCAAGATATATCGAAAATAAATGTTTGATTGTCCTTTTAATCACTAAATCACACAGCTGAGGAGCGATACCATTGGATTCCTAGATATTTTCTCTCATTCTTCCGATTCTATTTTCTGAACTACTTCCTCTATCCCATGACATGTCTAGTTAGGTATTTATTCTTTAACATTTTTGTTCCCCTATTTTATTCTTTTTTCATTTGTGGTCCTTTAATAATATATTTATCAAACATTCTCATTATTTTCAAAATGAATGGCCTTCATCTCCGGTGCTCGTCTTAGGCCGTCAATATTAGTTCCTAGCTTCTTACTATCCCTCCAGAAAAGAAATTTCTCCCAATTTTCATGCCAGTTTCTCTGATCAGGGTTCGATTCCCCGGCCGACCAGAAGCTATTATCTCTGAGTTGATTCACCCTTTGTTCTCTGAGCCCGAGGTATAGAGAGAATCGAGATATTAAGAGAGTATAATATATGGCTTCTATAGATATGAAAACACGTCTAAATGTGCAAAATTTATCATTATATATATATGTATATATGTATATATATATATATATATATATATATATATATATATATATATATATATATGTGTGTGTGTGTGTGTGTGTGTGTGTGTGTGTGTGTGTGTGTGAGAGTGTGTGTAGAAATCACAAAAGCTAACAAGTGATGAACATAAGATTATTATAGCCACGAAAGGAAAAATGAAATACAAATTCGGTTCCCCTTTCGTGACTATAATATATATATATATATATATATATATATATATATATACATATATATACACATATATATACATACATACATATATGTATTTATTCATATATATACATATATATATATATATATATATGTATATATACATATATATAAACAGACACACACACACTCATATATATATATATATATATATATATATATATATATATATATATATATACATATGCATATATATACATATACATACACACACACATATATATATATATATATATATATATATATATATTTATATATGTATGTATATATAATACATATATAATACTTAAATATATACATATATATATATATATATATACATATGTATACATACACACACACATATATATATACACATATACACACATATATATATGTATATATATACACACACACACATATATATATATATATATATATATATCCATATACATATATATACATATATACATATGCATATATACACACACACACACACACACACATATATATATATATATATATATATATATATATATATATATATATATATATATATATATATATATATATATATGTATATATATATGTGTGTGTGTGTGTGTGTGTGGTTCCAGGTAAATTCCCCCACGGAAAATTTCACCATCTTAGACGTAAGAAAATTAGATTTATATAAAATTGATATAACAAGGTTAAAGAATGAATAAATTTTTCTCACATTTTATTAAAAAGAAGAAGAAAATGACAATCGTATCCGACACAGTATTTAAAAATGAAATATTCCAAGAACATATATTTCAATTTGCGAGCAACAGCCGTTAGGAAATCTAAACAATTTTTATGCTCATAAATTTCAACTAAATTTTTCAATCGTTCATCAATAAGTTGATAAGCCTTCTTTTTGGATTTCGAATCTCCAAGTCGAATATATACCATTTTTGTTTGGCATAATCCTTCCTCTTATTTAAGGGAATTACACAGTTTCCGAAAATTGGGATGGGTTGATGTTATTGAGGACTGACATGCATTGTGAAAACCTTCGACTGAATTGTTTGATCTTTGTCATTTAGAACTCATTCACGTACATTCCAAAGTTCAATCACAAACTGTGGGGTTTCTCTTCTTTGACGATTACCCCATCCGATCACTGTTCCAATATATGTTGTCTCAAAATAAACTATGAATTCGGTAGGGATGTCTTCATCACCAGATAAAAAACCATTGACAACGTCCTCAATGGTCAAAAATGCTAAATCCCAAAAGCACTTAATCTTAACCTGGAAACTGTCATATGTGATGTACCTATGACTCATCAAGTGCACAGATCTTTAGTTTAAAAGTCGTAAATAAGAAGAAGCGTACTTTATAAGTTGTCAATAAGAAGTGGAAATACATTCGTGGTGTGTGTGTGACTGTGTGCGTGTGTGAGATTGTGTGTGTGTGAGATTGAGTGTGTGTGTGTGTGCATGTGTATGTGTGTGTTTATATCCTATCGTTCAAGCTTAGTTGTTGCAAACAACTAACTCACGGTGATATTCCAATGTTCTCCGTGGTGGAACTTACCATGGTGGAATTTACCGTGGTGGAATTTACCGTAGTGGATTTTTCCGTGGTGGAATTTTCCTTGGTGGAATTTACCGGTTACCATATATGTATGCATATATATGTATGTATATATATATATATATATATATATATATATATATATATATATATATATACATATGTAAATATATACATAAATATACATATGTATATGCATGTATATATGTATATATATGCATATATATGCATATATATACATATGTACATATATACATATATACATATACATATATATGTATGTATTTATATATGTATATGCATATAAATATATATATATATATATATATATATATATATATATATATATAATATAAACATATATGTATATATCTATACATATATACATATATATACACACATATATATAATGTTTTGTATATATATACATACATATATATATATATATATATATATATATATATATATATATATATATATATATATATATATATATATATATATATATATATACAATAGTTACTTTATTCTCAGAAAAACAAGATTGAGGAAGATCTATTTTCTCAATACTCTACTTACTGTCTGTTATGGTCAGCTATATCAAAACGTAATTATACAAAATCCCCTTTAATTAATTCATCATAGAAATCAGTAAAATAGTAACATGTAAGAAAATAATACCCAGCAAACACACACACACACACACACACACACACACACATATATATATATATATATATATATATATATATATATATATATATATATATATATATATATATATATATATATATATATATGTATGTAAATATACATGTGTGCACGTGTGTGAAGTTACCCCGTTCCTACTCTTCCCGTAAGTTAACTTTCGTTTTGACGTCTCAATTGCGTATCAATCTTTTAGGGGTCCTGATGAAAGGCAACGAACTCTTTCCTCAGAGTATTCGTTTTACCAGTTCCTCTCCTCCTGCCGTTGCCCTTCTTGGTCGAATTTCTTTTGACGAACACCTTGAAGGCGTTTCATGACGACGGAACCCAATTGAGCCATTGATCCCTTTGCAATTAGAATATTATTTTTGTATCTTTTAAAAGCTGTTACATCTGTTGGATGACACGAACACTGACGACAGACAGATGATGATAAGGCTGACACAACATGACGACCGAAGCTCGAGTCCGAAGTTCAAATCCGGGGCGCCGTAAACCAAAGATCGCCGATCCCAAACCCGTTCTTTCGCCGGTCGTAGATAATTATTTTTCTTATAAGAGCGTGCTGACAGGAAGACGTCCAATTGGAGTGTCTCTCCTTAGAAGGTCTTCCTTTTAGAGGGGAAAATTTTTTTACTTCAGATTGAAGAAATTTTGCTTTCTATGATCCTTCAGTATTCTCTATTTATGTGCGGTTTCCAACTTATTCTGCACAATCTTTATTTTTGGATCTTTAACATTATGGATTTTACTTTCTCATTTCAAATCAGCACACTCGTTGAATTGATCAACAAATAATGACTCGTTCTCCTTTTCGGATTCTATTTCTTTTCTCCCTCTTCTTCCTGTATTTTCTGTCCGAATCCTTTCAAATAAATCCATTATTAGTCTTGAAGATTCTTGTTTAGCTTTTTATAACTGCCTTCCTGATTCCACTTGTCGTTGATTCCTTTTTGTATTTCGGTTTTCTTCCAAAGTCGCAGACTCAATTATTCTCTTAACTTTCACCAAAGCATTTTCTGCATCACCCAAATCTTTTTTCCTTTTTAATGGCCTCGAAGGCAAGTCGGTGATAAAATCTTGCAAATTTGGGTTAATTAATAAAACGATTAAAACAATCTTTTTACCCTTTCTAACATTCCAGCTCAAGACGAATGACAATTTGAAGCCGATTTTAGAATGCACAGGTATTCCACATTCCTCCTAAAAGAGAGACTAAGAATCTTTTGGAGCTCTACAGGAAAGCATTCAACTTTCCTATTGATGACGGAAGACAAATTGAAGTCGAACAACGAGTTACGAGAATTTTGATGACTATTTCGGATTTGGAGCCTGTTGGGGATTTTCAAAAGAAAGACGTCCAATTGGAGTGCCTCTCCGTAGAAGTCCTTCCTTTTTTAGAGAGAAAAGAAAATGATTTCAGATTGAAGAATTTTAGATCTTTCTCTGGCCCTTCAATATTCTCTACTTCTGTGCAGTTTCTGCCTTATTCTGGACAAACTTTATTTTTGGATATTCAACATTAGGGACTTTACTTTCTCCTTTCAAATCCAACCTACCGTAAAATGATCAACAAATAATAACTAGTTCTTCTTTTCAGATTCTTTATTTCTTTTCTCCCGTTCTCCTTCCTATCTCCCTTTTCTTCCCGTATTTTCTGTCCGAATCCTTTCAAATTTAATCAGTTATTAGTCTTCAAGATTCTTGTTTTGCTTTTCATGACTGCCTTCATGATTCCACTTGTCATTGGTTTTCTTTCAAAGTCACAGTCAACAATTCTCTTAACTTTCACCAAAGCATTTTCTGCAAAACCCATATCTTGTTTCCTTTTTAATAGCCTCATGCTGAGTCGGTGTTAAAAGCTTGCAAATTTGGGTTGGTCAATAAAACAATCAAAACGACCTTTTTACCTTTTATAAACATTTATACTTGAGACGAATGACAATTTGAAGGCAATTTGGGATTGTACCGTGTATTCTCCGTTTGGAGCTCTAACAGGAAAGCATTCAACTTTACTATTGATGACGAAAGACAAATTTGAGACAAAGGAGGAGATTGGGGAGCTTTGAAGACTTTGAAGACTTTTTGGAGACTTAGAGATTTCCAAAAGGCACTCAAGCTTTTTTTAAAAATAAGCTAGATACAGGAACTCTATATTGTTGGCTCGGAGGGGCAGCCCGCTTCACGCTGGCTGGGCAGGCCTCCCCCCTTCCCGCTGGCTGGGCGGGGCTCCTCCTCCTCCCGCTGGCAGGGCGGGGCTCCCCCCTTCCCGCTGGCAGGGCGGGGGTCCCCCCTTCCCGCTGGCAGGGCGGGGCTCCCCCCTTCCCGCTGGCAGGGCGGGGCTCCCCCCTTCCCGCTGGCAGGGCGGGGCTCCCCCCTTCCCGCTGGCAGGGAGGGGCTCCCCCCTTCCCGCTGGCAGGGCGGGGCACTGCCCTTCCCACTGGAAAGGCGGGGCTCCCCCCTCCCCTTTTCCCACTGGCAGGGCGGGGTTCCCCCCTTCCCGGTGTCAGGGCGGGGCTCCCCCCTTCCCGCTGGCAGGGCGGGGCTCCACACGTCCTGCTGGCTCCCCCCTTCCCGCTGGCAAGGCGGGGCTCTCCCCTTCCCGCTGGCAGGGCGGGGGCCCCCTTCCCGCTGGCAGGGCGGGGCTCCCCCCTTCCCGCTGGCAGGGAGGGGCACCCCCTTCCCGCTGGCAGGGCAGGGCACTGCCCTTCCCACTGGAAAGGCGGGGCTTCCCCTCCCCTTTTCCCACTGGCAGGGTGGGGTTCCCCCCTTCCCGCTGTCAGGGCGGGGCTCCCCCCTTCCCGCTGGCAGGGCGGGGCTCCACGCGTCCTGCTGGCTCCCCCCTTCCCGCTGGCAAGGCGGGGCTCTCCCCTTCCCACTGGCAAGGCGGGGCTCTCCCCTTCCCGCTGGCAGGGCGGGGGCCCCCCCTTCCCGCTGGAAGGGCGGGGCTCCCCCCTTCCCGCTGGCAGGGCGGGGCTCCCCCCTTCCCGCTGGCAGGGAGGGGCTCCCCCCTTCCCGCTGGCAGGGCGGGGCATTGCCCTTCCCACTGGAAAGGCGGGGCTCCCCCCTCCCCTTTTCCCACTGGCAGGGCGGGGTTCCCCCCTTCCCACTGTTAGGGCGGGGCTCCCCCCTTCCCACTGGCAGGGCGGGGCTCCACGTGTCCTGCTGGCAGGGTGGGGCTCCCCCTTCTTGCTGGCAGGGTTTGGCTCCTCCCTTCCTGCTGGCAGGGCGGTGCTCCCTCCCTTCCTGCTGACAGGGCAGGGCTCCCTCCCTTTCGCTGGCAGGGCGGGTCTACCCCTTCCCGCTGGAAGGGCAGGGCTCCCCGTTAAGAAATCTAAAAAATACTGTAATTATATAAATATATATATATATATATATATATATATATTATATACACAGATATATATGCATATACATATATCTACATACATTGTTGTCGTAAAGTTTGGAGTATTGGCAGTAGCTTACTAGACACAGATCCCAATATAGCAGGGATAAATTGACTCACAAGGGGCATATAACGAGCAATAATCTAAAAATAATCAGAATCTTGATGCTGGGATTTTCAGCACCGTTTGAGGGCTCTATGAGAGTTGGTTCTTCGTGTCGTTTTCTCCGGTAGTGTGGTGGAAAGTCTTAGTCCGGACTTTTGAATCTTCTCAGGAATGGGTTCAGTCATACGAGGGACTAATTACAGGCCATCATCTTTATAGAGTCCAAATTCTTCCATGTAGACTCCAGTTGTGCTTTGAACTGATCCAGTTCCATAAACATCAGACACCAGCTGAACAAAGTTGTCTCGGTCGCCATGAAACACTGTTCCTTCAGGTTGATCCTTAACCACATCAGTATTACTGATTACTGAAACACACTCAACCATGTATATGCCTGGACTGTCTCCAATTCAAAACAAAAAGCATAGGACTCATAATTACCTAGTTTGTTTAGGAAAGCAGTTGATTGTTTAGATTTGAAGATATGGCGGAGTGCCATATATAGTAGGATATGCGTTTTCCTCTTCCACTGTCCACTTGTTGCTGCTTTACACATATCTTGACTAACTGTTAGTACTGATATTCATCCTCGATCTGATGGGTCCCTCTTACCACACATTAGTGTAAATACAGATTGTAGAACATGAGCAGGAATTTCTTCCTTGAGGGTACACTCGAGAACACTATTCTATCTTATTTCTCTTCCTCATGTTTTGATAAATTTTTTTATAGTTTATATAGGAGATATTTATTTTAATGTTATTACTCTTCTTAAAATATTCTATTTTCCTTTTTTCCTTTCCTCACTGGGTCATTTTCCCTGTTGGAGCCTCTGGGATTATAGCATCCTGCTTCCCCAACTAGGGTTGTAGCTTAGCTAGTAATAATAATAATAATAATAATAATAATAATAATAATAATAATAATAATAATAATAATAATAATAATAATAATAATAATAATAATAAGGAACGTCACTAGATTTGATGGGCCACAGAAGTGTCTTGGTTTCTTTGAAGGCAAAGCTCAAAAATAACTTCTTTGATCCAGTCATCATCTCACAAATTACAAGCAGAAAGAACAATTATTTTCAGTGATTCCAAAGATTTATAAAATATCAGTGTGTCTTTATATGGGGATGATCAGAAGTCGATGCTGTCTTTCAGAACAGAATAATAATAATAATAATAATAATAATAATAATAATAATAATAATAATAATAATAATAATAATAATAATAATAATAATAATAATAATAATAAGGAACATCACTAGATTTGATGGGACATAGAAGTGTTTTGGTTTCTTTGAAGGCAAAGCTCAAAAATAACTTTTTTGATCCAGTCATCATCTCACAAATTACAAGCAGAAAGAACAATTGTTTTTAGTGATTCCAAAGATTTACAAAATATCAGTCTTTATATGGGGATGATCAGAGGTCGATGCTGTCTTTCAGGTCAGAACAGTGTTCAATCTTCACCCTGAGATTGACTACTTATTTCAAAAGCTTGTTCATTATTGCTATTGTTGCATAGATTCTCATTATACACATTTCTAAATGACAAAGTTTTAGAACCCGAACTTTGTGAATAACTTCTTTCTTTTATAAAATCGTAGATGCGAAAATGCTTTCTCTATACATCTTTCCTTGTCTGATGTTTCCTCAGTTTCTGTGATAGTGTAATACTGGTGAGGTATTCGTCTCACTAAAAACTGCTTGGGTCGGCACTCATGGAATTAGGTCTCCCTTGCAAAAAGATCTAGTCCTCTTATTTTACATAGTAAATCTTCCTCATTTTGTTAAATTTTCTTTTCTTCAATGTTTTTATACGCATCTGAGTGGAACATTTGCAAGTTATGTATATTACCAGAATCCTTTACCTTGTCACTTTTACAAAATATTCACTATTTACCAAATATCACTATTTAACATCTTTTTTTTTTTTTTAGCGACTTATTCACTTACATTCAAGCATTTGTTTTTATGCTTAACAATGTGCGGCGACCAATTCAAAAACACTCTCGTCGGCAACTATATAAACTAGTATATAAACAAATGAACAAATAAGTAAGAATAATAATTAATCTTAATTTCGAACGACATTTGAATAAATACCTTTAAATATTCTATAAAAATATTAAAGGCACTTTATCTTTTAAAATGAGTTTGGAATTTGCCAGGAGAAAAAATCACTTGCTTATTTGGATTTATCGGTTTGAAACGGATAGAAAAGATTTGTTATTTATTCGGATATAACGTAAACTATGGCTAAAAAAAGCGTATGTAACAAGGACGTATTTATAATGCAATATGTAATTACAGATTAGTTATTTTTTCCTGAGAGGACTTCGTTTGCAAAGAGAAATATGTTAAAATCAAGATTTTTTTCGCTTTGTATGTGTACATTTTGTATTCCTTTAGAAAACATATACTATTGAAATGTTTGCTTTTTTATATATGTTTCTTGATGTATTGCAATAGTCCCTGCAAAATTTTTTGAAAGTCTGAATATGATTGACCGCCCATATAAAGGCTTAATGTAGATTTATGTGATGGCAGAGTTTAGCATAGCGTGAAACGGGGTTTTGGTCCCCTATGTGAGAACGGCCCTGAGTTGAGAATGGAAATAATAATGTGGTTTCTGGAAGGGTTACAAGATTTCAGTATGTTTGGATAAACGGATAAATTCCAGGAATTTAGAAGGTAAGAAGAACTAACTGCGTTCAATAAATCCAAAGAAATATCTTGCAATTCCAAATTATCAAAGGGCTCAGTGCGGGGGCCAATACTCACCTCTACAGAACTCTCTCAAAATTTACGTTTTGGTCCAATTATTATTATTATTATTATTATTATTATTATTATTATTACCTCCGCCAAAGAGGTCATGTTTTCACCTCTGTCTATTTGTTCGTCACCAACCTAACTCAAGACGTTACGGCGAATTTTGACCAACGTACTACAAATATAATTAAAAAACGATGTATTCAGGCCGAATCTCTCTCTTTTTCTCTGAATGTCATTTAGACCGGTATAATTCATGTATGGTTTTATTATTATTATTATTATTTTACAACGAACCATATCTGGAAGTACTTTTTCTTTCATCGGTGACTTGAACAAGGCTAATGTCGAAATAATCTAATGTAGCTGTTAACGGAAGGAGTATTTGAGCTGCGATACTCCAATAATTTCTACACGATTTTGAGGATTCATGATATATATATATATATATATATATATATATATATATATATATATATATATATATATATATATATATACATACACACACACATATATATATACATATAAATACATATATATATATATATATATATATATATATATATATATATATATATATATATACACATATATATATATACATATAAATACATATATATATATATATATATATGTGTGTGTGTGTGTGTGTGCGTGCGTATTCAGTATTTGCAATGGATATTCGAAACGTCAAATGATAAAACAGAATGAAATATGGCAACTCGATTTGTAAAATTTTAATGCTTTCACTAGAGAAACACCCCGTTGCTGTCTTTGATTCGCTAAGGTTGGAGATGGCTCCGCCCATTTCATAGTAGTAGTAAGAAGAGCAACACCTTACCTGTTTTGTCACAGGAACACGTGAGATATCTGACGAAAGATTTCCCCAGAGTGTCGGCGTTCTTTTGATTCTAACTGTACATAGGGAAACTATGGGACACTACCTACATTCTGTTTTTATTCCTATTAACCTTATAATTAAACCGGAAAATCACAAAGTTTTCTTAAGAATACAACGTAGTTCCCTGAGAAATACATAACTTTATGTAAAGCTTTTCTTAAATTTTCCGGATATGTTCACTGTCTACAAAAGAAAACAAAATTATTTGAGGCTCTTACAAAAGGAAATTGAAAAGAAAAAAACGACCTTCAATTCCGCAGGATTTTCACTCCGTCTTGTAACGATGGACCTTTTTTTTTTTTTTTTTTTTTTTTTTTTTTTTTTTTTTTTTTAAAGAAGAATGTTTTAACATAGTATGTTTGATTATGCACTGATTTTTCCCATAAATAAAGAAAAAACAGATATGTGATTCCTCGTCAAGCCTAGTTGACTATAGAATAGTAAATTCAAATGAAAGAACAAGTAGAACCTGGCATCTAAGAGAGAGAGAGAGAGAGAGAGAGAGAGAGAGAGAGAGAGAGAGAGAGAGAGAGAGAGAGAATCTGTATGATTAACTCGTCGAGACTCAAGGCTCTACAGATTTTTCCATATACAATAGTTTTGACAGACAATTTTATTATACACTCATCATCTCGCTCTCTTTCTCCATTATGGCTACATCCAAGGTCTATATATATATATCTGGACCGTGGCTACATCCCACAACAGTCGACTTACAAATAGGTACAGCAATTCTCTAGTTAGGCAATCATCCTTATAATAAACATTTAGAAGCGACTCTATCTGTTACCCTAGTCTTTTCCGATATTCGAGATTGGGCATCAGGTTATCAATTGAAAGCATTGCAAGCACGTCCCGTGTGTGGGTGACTGAGTGAGATAGAAGTTTAACAGAAAGAAGACTCTTCTCTATGATTACCATTTATGAATGCCATTTATATATAATCATAAAAACAGACTAAATCCATAAAAGAGGATATTCAAAAGTTTTATTCCAGCTGTTACCAAGTTGTGGAATGATCTTCCTAATCGGGTAGTTGAATCAGTAGAACTTCAAAAGTTCAAAGTTGGAGCAAATGCTTTTTTGTTGACCAGGCGGACATGAGTCTTTTCATAGTTTATTTATGACATATTTGTTTTTGATGTTGTTAATAGTTTATATGTGACATGTCTGTTTTGACGTTGTTACTTTTTTAGAATGATTTATTGTCAATTTGTTCTCTTCATTTATTTATTTCCTTATTTCCTTTCCTCACTGGGCTATTTTTCCCTGCTGGAGCCCCTGCGCTTATAGCATCTTGCTTTTCCAACTAGGGTTGTAGCTTGGATAGTAATAATAATGATAATAATAATAATATACGAAGTATGATAACCATTTATGGAAAATGAAAATCCTGCCATGTGGACTTTCATTTCGATTCCGACTTTGGTAAATGATCAAAAGTTTATTCATCTATCAGTATCTCAAGAGCAAAACTATACCTGCCTTTTAGTTCAATGAATTTTGTCAGGAAGGCATATTTAATCAATATATTTTTATCCCGTCATAATCATTATTTGTCTTATTCAGTTAAGACTTATGTAATCACAGGTAATGTCTTCCATACATAAAGCTTTTACTAGAACCCTTCAATAACTTAATTTCTAGTCTTCATCTCAGTATCTTATACCACTTGTTTCTGGCGATCCAGTAAATCCCTCTCTTTTCCTCATCAGCATAAGTGTTCAAATGGTTGTTATCATATCTTCAACTTACCTATTCTATGATAAGTGTCGTTACAAATAAAATCTTTACATCTCGTCCTCTCTCATCTTGCGTCATCCCTTTCTTTTGATGCTAACTTTAAAATGATCAATTATCATAAAAAAATTTTCGTCTTAATGCTAGCCCGTTATCTAAGTTAATTGCGTCAAGGAAGGGTTTGGTCCATTTCATTTGCAGATATTGCATTAAATTCTACAACACTGGCGATGAATAACACTTCGCATCAAATTGTACTGCTTTTCTTAGATATTTCATTACGACAAAGGTGTGCTCAAAAATTTAAACTGTATCACGTTTATTTTCAATTTTCCGGAGAATAAGAAATCTAATTTATCTCTATTTTCTATTTTTTTTTTTTTTTTTTTGCTTGAATATCTTTAACTTTTCATGAAAAAATTCTCTCACAGCGACTATGGCTAACGGTAAATTATTTCACTGTTTTATTGGTGTGTGTAGAGAGAGAGAGAGAGAGAGAGAGAGAGAGAGAGAGAGAGAGAGAGAGAGAGAGAGAGCACTTTAACTCCCTGTTTCTCCCCAGAAGGAAATAACCAATGAATATCACTTTTTCCTTGGGTATTTGACACCAGCGCCAGGTCAGTTTATTACACAGTAAATCCTGTTTCTGGCAAGACGTTATGTCACTTAAAGTTGATAGACTTGGCACCGAGTGGGACCTAAATCCTCACAATTGGCACATCCGAAGCAACTTTATAGTTCTGGTTGTGGGTGGAGGCACTAAAGAAGAATTGGGCGAAGTTTTACAGGCGATGGAACGTCGATTAAGCATTATCTCGTCTTTTCAAATGTTTTCCTCTTCATTTAGAAAAAGATACATTTCTTTCGGTTTTAGTTTTTTAAATATATTTGTATTTCTTTTTCGTGTGAAATGAATAGTTTTTTGTCCTTAGAAAAATAAAAAAAATACATTTCTTTCTGTTTTAGTTTTTCATTATATTTGTATTCCTTTTTCCTGTGTAAAACATAATTTTGTTGTCCTTTAGTAAGGAAAATATGATTTCTCCATTATCAAAATTATTGCAATACATTACTAATATTAAGATACATCATTTCGTAAATTAGAACATAGTTCACTCACCTATTTTCAAACATGAATGATAATTACCAATGCTGAGAGATTATCTGTCCGTTATTAATTATGTCGAAAACTGCAAATGTAAGTGCATTCAGCGAAGCAAATTATTGGAAAATTTCCTTCCAACCCAAACCAATTTACGAAAAGAATATTTCAACTGAACCCAGCAAGTTCCTTTCTCCCACTTTACAAAGATGTCGACAGGTGGTTATTGCTTCCTTGGTCTTCTTCTAAAAGACCAAATATTGGATTTCCACGTCGTGTTTTTTTTTCTTTATGCAAGATAACCTATTCCATGTCATCTTTGGTTAGAATAATCTGTTTTATATATTTTCAGCACTGAGATACTAATCTATTCGAATGTGAACATATGATGATAATAATAATAATAATAATAATAACAATAACATAAATGTATATATTATATATATGTATATATGCACACACACACACGTATATATATATATATATATATATATATATATATATATATATATATATATATGTATATATATATATATATATATATATATATATATATATATACACATATATATATACACACTAATGTACGCAACCTGTCAACAGTGACGGCTAAATATTTAGAGATATGCACGCATACGCACAAACACAGTATACATCTCGGGGTAACTCCTTTCACCAGGGTATGACTACTCTACCCCCGCCCCCCATACCCGAGGGACGGGAAGAGATCGATTAGTCATACGTCTAGCAATGCCACTGAGCGTGACCGGATATATGTATACACACACACACACACACACACACACACACATATATATATATATATATATATATATATATATATATATATATATATATATATATATATATATATATATATATATATATATATATATATACACACACACATCTATATATATATACATATATATATACTGTATATATAAACATGTATATATACACACATATATATACACATATATATATACATACATACATACATACATATATATATATATATATATATATATATATATATATATATATATATATATATATATATATATGTAGCCAGACACTTTATCATAAAGGCGAGATATGTGTGTGTATGTATGTGTGTGTGTAGGATCATCTGTTGCACTTACAAAAATACCAAATTATATTGCTACACACATTTATAATGATCTGTCAAAGCCAGATATATTCCTAATTTTTCATTAAACGTTTCCCTTTATTAGATTTAACACTCGAGCGATGAATTTAACTTCCTATGTGAAAGTCTTAAATAACAAGGATAATATTCTTCACTCTGACTATTGACATGTATATAGGATAGGATGAGGCATTAGTAAAGAATAAATGTAGGTAAAGTGTACTACAAAATGAAAAGGAAATGCCTTCCAGGCCTTAATTACTCACAGTGGAGTGAAAACACTTATTCCTTAAAAACACAGAATAGAAAGGCTTTGCCAAGTCAGCCCGCGTTCCTAATGCTCTCCCTGCGGGTGGTTAATTTCACGTCACAAACAATTCTTTTGGGATGACTTTTTTTTTCCTTTTTTTTTTTTTTTTATCACAGGAAAAGGAATTATTCTGTGATATTAATTACACTACAACGCTTTGCTTAATTGACCCTGACGAACTATAGGCTTTATTCAGCGGCTGTGAAATGATACAGATATTGGAAAACAGATGTCGGTGACAACCACGTTGATGGTTTACATGCATATTTTACTGACTTCTCGGCTGCGCAAGATACTTTAGAATGTTCATTTATGCTTGTCTGTGTGAAAGTTTATATGTGAGACTTCGTCTGAGAATTACGGCGTTTTCACTAATTTTCTAGAATAGATTTTGTGCAATGAATTAGATGAAAATAATATGCATAAAAATCAAATACTTTCTAAAGCAAACTTTATCAAACTCTAACAATGAAAACTGATGTAAGAATAAAAAGCTTCCAATACAGATTCAATTGAAAAAAAAAAAAGAGGTTTCTGAATAAGAATTCAGCGTATTGAACTACTTTTGATAGTTACTATCCACACAACCGCCCCGTTTCGTTTAATTTTTCTCTCTCACCTGAAGAAAATTCCAGTGCATTAGCGCCCAAGGGAGGAAAAAATCACTACGATTAGAGGGGAGAAGATGAAAATTGGGAGGGGAAGTTGAGGGGAGATGATGGAGAATATGGCGCATCCAATCACTAATCGTGGGAAAGCGGAGGCTGCAACAACGTAAGCTTTACCCACACCCCCCACACCCAAGCACCCCTCCCATCCCCATCTAAACACACATACATACACATACTTACATACGCACGTGCATATACCAAACATTCCATTGGATTGTGTTTTCCATAGTTCCGAACTAGAATCTTTTCATTACCTGCAGGCGAGAGGGGAAAAGGCTTGCGTTTAAATATAGCAGCAGCGAAGGCCTTAAAATTTGATTGCAGACATTCCAACAGGTTGCGTATGTACGCGTGTTTAAGTTTATCTACTGTATATGTATAAATCTATACAATAACATACTTATGTATATAGAAATGCATATGTAAATATCAACCGCAATGGCGTTTAATACCAAACTCTACCTTTGGGAATGTATATCCACTGGGAATACATTTATGATAAATACTTCTGGCTGAGCAAGGATTCATAATCGACCTCACAATCGTTTCTTCTTCGCCTACGCTTTCGATTTCATTCTTGCAACGGGATTGACGTCGATTCTCCAGTAAAGTCTTCTGTTGCCAAACGTCGATTCTCCAGTAAAGTCTTCTGTTGCCAAACGTCGATTCTCCAGTAAAGTCTTCTGTTGCCAAACGTCGATTCTCCAGTAAAGTCTTCTGTTGCCAAACGTCGATTCTCCAGTAAAGTCTTCTGTTGCCAAACGTCGATTCTCCAGTAAAGTCTTCTGTTGCCAAACGTCGATTCTCCAGTAAAGTCTTCTGTTGCCAAACGTCGATTCTCCAGTAAAGTCTTCTGTTGCCAAACTTCGATTCTCCAGTAAAGTCTTCTGTTGCCAAACGTCGATTCTCCAGTAAAGTCTTCTGTTGCCAAAAACTGGTTAAGTTATTAAGCTTACATCTATTCATTTAGATGTTACTGTTCTTAAAATATTTAACTTTTTCTTGTTTCCTTTCCTCACTGGGCTATTTTCCCTGTAGGGACCCCTGCTTTTCCAACTAGGGTTGTACCTTAGCAGGTAGTAGTAGTAATAATAATAATAATAATAATAATAATAATCAGAAAATCTAGATCTATAAGCTGCTTTTATCTCTAGAACAGTGCCGTTCATTATGAAAAGCAGTGACCTCGCTCCTCCATCCTTTTCTCTACAATCTAGTAGTTTCTACAATCTAATCTGGGCCATCCATGCCACATCGCTTCTTAATCCTATAAAGTTCGGGGCTCCAATGTTGCAAAGGGACATATGTGGCGTTTTCTAAGCTGGTCTCGCTTGTGCAACGCAGCTTAAACCCCGAGGCTTATTCTCCCCCTCAGAATATTTACAATTGCAAAGTACGATGGTCCGGTCCACGATTCTATTTCCTTTTTGTATGACATCGTACACACACACATACACACATACATTTTTTTATATATATATATATATATATATATATATATATATATATATATATAAATATATATATATATATATATATATATATATATATATATATATATATACATAATATATTTATATATATACATATATATGTATATATATACATATATATATATATATATATATATATATATATATATATATATATATATATATATGTATATATATATATATATATATATATATATATATATATATATATATATATATATACATGGGCATATATATGCACTCAATACTTCAATAACAAAAAGTAAATTTTAGTAATCTTCTATCACTTCAGTCAAGCTTTAGTTACATACTCTTCACGTTATAAACAAATTCATCTCGGTACATCGATAACATTTACTGAAATGATAAAAATATCACTTACTATCAGACTTATTGCAATCAATGCAAAGGCATTAGAAATGATGAATTAAGGAAACTGATTTCCAAATACAAACTGTTACTTGTGGAAGCAAAAATTTTTTTTATGAAAAAATGTGGATTTATTGGTATTGTAAAAGAATTAACGATCACTAATAACAAAGTAGTGGTATATTGAATATAGTTTCTTTTTCAAAGCTATTGTCCATATTTACTGTTTTGATCTTGAATAATATTTTTCTTTCATTACCGGCAAAAGCATTTTTATTTAAATCTATACATTAAACTCTGACCTTTACATCTTTAAACAAACTATATTCAATATTCAAAGCCAAAGTGGTCTTGTTAATCTATATTTTCAGACTTTTATGTGCATTTCTGTACTCCAAGCATTTACATACATGATTTCTTTCACAGGGCATTTTATGACTAACAAAACATGGTTCGTAATTTTCATGGGTTAAGTACGTCTAAAACTGTAGTCTTGTGATCTATAAGGAAGAGTTGTAGGATCTAGCTTGTTAATGTAATCGCATGCACACACATGCATATATATATATATATATATATATATATATATATATATATATATATATATATATATATATATATATATATATACATACATCCACACATACATGTTCATGTATATAAACACAGACACACACATACTTTGTGTGTGTGTATATATATATATATATATATATATATATATATATATATATACTGCATGTGTATATATATATATATATATATATATATATATATATATATATATATATACATATATATATGTGTATATATCTAAATATTGTATAAACACGTATGTGCATGTGCGTCATACAGTCAATATGACTGGCTGTAGATTATGAAATAAAGCCGGGACCAAGTACTTATAAGGAAATTAATAATACATATTAAACATTAATTTTCCTCAAATAGGTTCTGTTAAGCGTAGATTTTCATCAAAACTAGCTGTTCCCGTCAAAGCGGGGAAAGACAATCCTCCATATAACAAAAACAACTACCGATAGTTTGAAATTTGAGTCTCTTCAGTAATTTTCCGAAGAAAAGAACGTCAGTTATTAGACGAATCAAATGGCAAAATGTTATCTTTTCATGATTGCGTATCTGTTTAACTGCTAACAATGGCAGTGCAAATTAAAATGGGGGAGTTGCAATGTCAGGCAGAATGTTTGCAACTGTAAAATATAGAAATTTAGTAAATGATTTACATTTACAATAGATATATTTCAACTTGAAATATGAGAAGCCAAACTGAATATTGATAACAAATTATGCATCAAATACGTGGAAATGTGATACGCATATATTTATATATAATAGCACCAACATGAATAAAACATCTATTTAATAGAATCGAAGCTAGAATTCGTATGTGAATATGTACGTTTCAAATTAATTTTGCTTAACATTCTAAATTCATGTATCATCTGCAGTAAACAAGTAGTTTAAATTTTATAATAGTATACACAGGAACTCGCCTTGTAGTAAGGGTGTGGCAGGGCACTTCTTTAAAGAGAGGTGTACCAGGAATTATTGTGTCCAACTGTACCTTCTCCATCAAACGACTTGATATTCAGAGGGAAAATAGTAATAAATTGCTCTTCTGCCTAACTGGGCTAAACACCTGTAATGTGGAAATCCCGTTTTCATTTATTTCTATTTTAATAGTTCAAGGCTTCAAAAGTGTGTGGTTAGAAGTAAGGACAAAGACATGTATGCTTTGCTATTTGAAATGATTAACATCTATCTATCTATCTCTCTGTATACCTATCTATCTATCTATCTATCTATCAATGTATATATATATATATATATATATATATATATATATATATATATATATATATATATATATATATATATATACACACACACACACACATACAGTATATACATACATATATATACTGTCTATCAACAAACACCAAACAAATTCTATGTCTAGAGTGTTAGATATCCGGCATGAGACGAGAAATAGATCGTAATAGTAATAATGATAATAATAATACAACTATTATGATAACGATAATGATAACAAATGTATTACTGAAACTAGTTTTCATCATTATTTCTTTGAATAATGGAAGGACAGAGAAAATAGAAACTATACTATGACACATTAATTTATAGACAGTTGCATAAATGTCAAAAGCAATACACATGAAGTCACGTATTCACAATTCTCTCTAAAAAATGACAAAAAAATATAAGAGTGAAATAGAAAATCTGTAACATCACTTTCTTTACAAGAAATGTTTAGAAGAAAATTGCCACATTTACTAAAAAAACTCCACCAATCTTAAAATGAAGGAAAACAATTCTTGACTAGCTTCTTCTGAGCTTGTGATTAGCTTTGTTATCCTTTGACTTTTCCACAATCTGCAGAATTAACGTTCTGCAAGAAAGTTTCCTAAACCCGCGACCAGGTCAAGCAGCCTTTGTTCGATAAACTTTTAAGTGGAACAGAGAAGTGAGGCAACAGCGAACCCTCCGTGAAAAAATAACTAAAGTTCTTTTGGTCATTGGAATACAAATAAGAATCATTGTTCACTAGCGTTGACAATCAGAGAGCAAGAAGTATTTTTGCACAGATTTTTTAAATAAATAGAATTGATTCGAATTTATGAAATATTATCAGGGATACATTCGTAGCATATTTCCAGATCTACGAAATCTTTGGGTGGTCAAAATAATCTTGTAACTTACATCGTCCAACAGTGTCTTGAATATGTAATCTGTAATCTTCAACAAACAATTATTTGAGGTTTTCAAATTCTAACTTGAATTACGTACCTTACCTCCTCGACTAATAATTTAAGAGTTAAGCTATTGTGAAATCGAGGAAATGTGAGAAGAAACGAGGAATTTTGAGGGAAGCTACGACTGTGTATTTATAGGGAACATTCGTACCTAGAAATATAAAACAGGATATGTCTCAACAACGCACAAAGTCTTCTGAATAAGACACGTGTATCAAGCTCCCTTTGTGAGACGGAAGTAATCTTATTCTTAATAATAAGTTTTTCAAATATACTTCTAGGAGAATAATCCAATTTTGAACGGTACCTTCGTTTTCTTAGGTAAATTGTTCTATTATAGTATCATATTCAGAACCACTGAACGGTATGTTGATAAGAAATACTTGCAACATTAGATAAATATCCTCAGAGAATATGTTGAATTGATATCATATAAACATATCTGCCAGGAAAAGAAAAATAATTCACGTGCACATAAGATCACACAGGAGCATTTACATATATATATATATATATATATATATATATATATATATATATATATATATATATATATATATATATATATATATGTATATATATGCATATATATCTCTTTATATATAATTAATACACACGCGCGCACACACACACACACAGACATATATATATATATATATATATATATATATATATATATATATATATATATATATATATATATATATATATATATATATATATATATATATCGTGTGTATATGTATTGTGTTATTGAAAGGTTTATGCATTTATCCTTTTTCGCTGGAAATTACAGGATATCTTCCGTTTCGACTGATCCGATTTGAGCGATACTTTTAAAGCAAGCAACACAACTCATATGCATATCTCCCTCTCAGTCAAATATGCAATCGCTTATGTAAACTTAATTGAAACATAAAAAGCACCACCCCAAAACCCTTCCCCAAATTATATAGCTTTAGTAACAGTCTCTAAAATTCTGATGATAATGATGCTTCCCTCCCTTCCCCACAAAAAAAAAAAAAAAAAAAAAAAAAAAAAAAAAAAAAAAAAAAAATTGAATGTTTTGGAACATCCGGAATTTCATTGCTAATTACCACCGAAATTCCGTCAAAAAGCGCCGTAAATAGGAAACATTATAGGGTTGACAAAAGGGGCTCTAATGGAAGGGTAACAGTAATCATAAAACTTTCAAGGCTTCCTTTTGGCAGGAACAACCAACCGTTGCTTTTGCTCTATTCGAGCTTTTACGCATATCAGCGGCATAAAGCGTCAGTGTTTACCCAAATTTTAATTGAATATAAAGTTTAATGGTCAATAAGAATAATCTACAATCACAGCAATCCGTATACAGCAGATATATACAGCTATAAATATTATTGTAAAACAAATTTAAAACTACATAATTGGTGATACAGCATTTGGAATCTAATAATTGCAAGATAATCCTCGAGAGGTAACAAACTAGCTTTGTTCCATAGATGTTAACACACAGACAGACACACAGACACACACACACACACACACACATATATATATATATATATATATATATATATATATATATATATATATATATATATATATATATATATATATATATAACATCTGGAGCAGTAGTAACAAGTCCACTGAAGGACAAAAGTCTCAGACACGTCCTTCCACTCGCATCTGTTTATGGTCTGTCTATGCCAGTTTATAACTACACATTTTCTTAGCTCATTCTTTAAAGATAAATTAAAATGAAGGCGAAAAGAATACGAATCCACAAAACATAAAGGCAGCAATTCGAGAACCTGCCAACCAATGCTGCACTTCATTACAAGGGCAGAAGGAGAACTTAATCTTTATATAAGACTTTTTGGCCACCGATGAACTTACAATGCTATAGAATAAATATCCAAAAATATTAATACTTATACTGACAAAGATTGTATACGCAGTAAATTCGCCCTTTTTAGAGTAAATCCATAAAATTATGACAGTGAATCTTCAAATTAATAAGAATTTTCTGTTAATCCCCCCCCCCCTTATTCGGTTGTAGAACTAATACGTGTAAAAATGTTCCCAGATAAAATAACATTTTAATGGCATTGATATTTATATCCATTTTAAGGTAAATGAATTAGAAAAGGATACTTGTATTAAAACAGACAGTTTAACTAGTTTGATTGTTCCTTATGTCTTTTTAATAAATGGTTAAAAAATGCCTTATGCAACCACCAACGAAAACGTGAAATGTAATAACCACTACACTTTAGAATCTCACGTCAAAAGATAACATGGCATTTTGTATTAAAACAGACATTTTAACTAGTTTGATTGTTCCTTATGTCGTTTTAATAAATGGTTACAAAATGCCTAATGCAACCACCAACGAAAACGTGAAATGTAATAACCGCTACACCTCAGAATCTCACGTCAAAAGATAACATGGCATCATCAGACAAAAGACGACATTTCAGTGAGCGCGCGCTAACTCCCTATGCATTAGCCAAATCCCGCCTCCTTAACAAGATCAGAAGCAGACATCAGTTTTCTCATAATCCGCTAAATTGCCGTCGTAAAAAGGAACATAAATCAAATTTACCGCAATAAGCTCAAAGGATGAGGCGTGAGTCATTTCCCTTACGACCGATGAAGCAATGCGAATTAAACGTTGCAAGAGAACATCCTTTGAATGGAGACATAAAATGGCTTCCAGCCTAATACTACTTTATACCTCATTACGAATTGTAGTTTTGTCCTAATGGGTGCAAGGTGGAATTGAGACGGGGGCGCTGCTGTCGGCAACACTTCTAAGAGGATAACGATGATTATTAAAGATATGTCGACAATTCATCAACTTTTAATAGCATAACAAGTTAATTACCTTACTAAGCATATATATATATATATATATATATATATATATATATATATATATATATATATATATATATATATATATATATAAACTGTATTTATGTATTATTATTATTATCATTATTACCATTACTTGCTAAGCTACTAATCTAGCTGGAAAAGCAGGATATATACTATAGGCCCAAGGGCTCCATCAAGGAAAATAGCCCAGTGACGAAAGGAAATGAAAAAATAAATAAAATAAGAGAGAAGTAAAGAATATATATATATATATATATATATATATATATATATATATATATATATATATATATATATATATATATATATATATATATATACTGTGTCTCATGTATTAATGCTCGGCGGAACTCACATGTACAAAGAACATGACGTTAGAAGTTTATGGAAAATATAAATTTTCCTTTGGTTTTTGTATTACTTTTTAGTTTCAGATACAATCAACTGTATTACTAAATACTGGTAACGATAAAAATTATCAGTCTGTAGACGAAAATATACTAATGGTGAGTAATCTTTTTTTTTTTTTTTTTTATAAATTTTTCATATCAAACTAAGATTGTTGAAAATATATAAAACATTGATGAAAATAGGCACTGAATAATTTACAGACCATCTCTTATGATGTATATATTATAATTATTTAAGTACTAAAACTAATACAGGGGTATACGAAAATGCTTTATGTTTGCTTGAAAGAAAAAATAGTTAAATGTTTAGTTTGCATAAATCATTGGAAAAGCTTGGAGCTAACGGTAATAAAAAATTGTATGAATACTATGGAGTATTGTAAAAATTACCTAGATATAATCTTTACAACAATCCATTACATAGAAAACAGTAATGTCTTAATAAAAAAGGAAAAAAAAATAGTATTGCGGACTATAAGAACTTCAATCTATACAGCAAGAGTAGATCCTTCAAAGTAACTTTTTTTTTCTGTTTTTTCCCGAACATATATTTTAAAAAAACTTACAACCAGTTGCATGTAAAGGAGCTAATAACGTTTTTCAGAAAATTTCTCCCCTAAATTTATCCCTCCCCTTCTACCGTCCCCAATCTCCCCGCAAAAAAAATAATAATTAAAACGTGTCCTTACGGCAAAGCAAGCTTAACCTTTACCTTGTGGAGAGTCTCTTTAAATTCGGGTTAACAAGTTCTGTTTTCTTTGAGCTTGCTCTTTTAGAATTATCAACTTTTTACTTTTTTCGTAAATCATTTTCTTACCAACAATAAACCTCTCAGAAAATTGATAATCTACTCTATATAATAAAGCGCAAGTGTCTTGCTACACACACAAGCATACATACATACACGCACACAAACACATATATATATACATATAATATATATATATATATATATATATATATATATATATATATATATATATATATATATATATATATATATATATATATATATATAACAAGAAATATGTATATCGTATTCCATGCAATTCATGCGAAAAATTCTATATTGGTCAAAATGGTAATGCCCTTGAAAAGAGAATTGAACAACATAAAAGTGTCAGATATGCTCAATATGATAACGCAAGCTTAGCCCACGTTAGAGATAAAAATCAGAATACTAATTGGTCATGCGCAAAGAAACTGGTTCATTCAAATAATTTATTGGAAAGAAACGTCATAGAGTCCAGTTTCATAAAAGATACCTTTGATAACAACTTTAATATTGGACATGGAATGTACAAACTCGATGCATTTATATGCAAAGAGATTTGCAAGCTATATAAAAAGACTTTAACCACGTAATGTAGAACTGAATGTACTGGAAATGATGTAATTAATATTTAGACCTAAGCTAGCATTCGCTAGTAGGTACAATTATTTCATAAAGTATACATAATTGCTTTGACACTATATATTATGTCAGATATAAGTATTGATATGTATGTAATTATATGTTCATCTTGATAAGGTAATATGTGCATAACTGTATATGCATGTTAATCATTTGTACAAACATGTACATGAAAGTCTATGTATTTACTGTATTTATATGTATTGAGATACGTGTAGATATGTATGTGTGTGTCTGTATATGTGTCCCTGTATGTGTATGTATAAGTCAATGTAAATATATATATATATATATATATATATATATATATATATATATATATATATATATATATATATATATATATATATGTGTGTGTGTGTGTGTATGTATAGATATGTATGTAAATATACATTTGATTTTGCTTATGTATTTGTATGGATAAGGCTAACCTCCATTAATATAAAGAAATTATATTGGAAGCCCAAACGAATTTACCTGTCAACTGAAATGACCCTCCCTGGCACGTGGCTAGTGAGGGGTGACCTCCTCCCAGGAAACATCTGATAACAACCCAGGTACCTGGATTGGGAGTTCCTCATTGTTCTATAAATCTATATACGTTCATACGTTTACTGTACCCTATAAAGTGTAAAGAAATCTTTTTCAATAAAGCAGTCCTCTGAATAAGTATCACGAAATTGGTGAGGACTTAATCTTATTTTTCGTATTTTCATTTTTCCCGTGGTTCTTTCTTTTTTGCACACACAAACACACACATTATATATATATATATATATATATATATATATATATATATATATATATATATATATATATATATATATATACAGTATACTGTATATATGTATATGTATATATATATATATACATATATATATATATATATATATATATATATATATATATATATATATATATATATATATATTCCGGTCACATTGAGCTCATGCCATCTCTTGGGAAGCGGGAAGAGAGATTAGTCATACCCTGGTGAATGGGGGGGGGGGGGGTTGCGCGTGTATGTGTATATCTATCTAAATATTCAGCCGTCATTATTTGCGAGTCGGGTATTAATAGTGATAATGATGTAGAAGAAGAAGAAGAATAAGAAGAAGAAGGAATTAATAGCAGCAAAGTCATATTTGTAAATCATATGCATACGCATATGAAAGATTAAATATTGAAATGAATACTAAAAATCTTCTTAGTACCTTAGTGGAAAGTTGTCAGAGTTCAATGAAAATTGAAGGTAGAAATTATACATTGTTAAAGTAATTAGACAATAACACTAATGCAGGAACAATAGACTTAATTGTTTCTTTTTTGTTTTATTTTTTCTTCTAGTCATTATATAAAAGTCATATCATTAGAATGAAACCGCTAGTTTTCTGATCATTGAATCAATGCACAATTGTATGTGACTCGAATCATGTGCAACCAGTCATGTAAAAAAAAAAAAAAAAAAAAAAAAAAAGTCTGGACATGAAAACTCTTACATAACGTTAAGCTGCTGTAAAAATATGACTTCCTTATATTCCAGATGACACATAAAACTCTTGAGCAACTTAATACCGGGATAATTAAGCACTTGAGTAAATTAAAAAGGAAATTCGAAAATAGAAATCAACCACATTTTCTACAAAGAAAATACGCATTAATGTATATGTATCACTATATTTTATATTCTGTTCTGCGTATATAAAAAATGATGATAAGATGCTGGTACTTACGAGGTCGCATGTGCTTCTTGGGAGGAAGAGAAAATGAGGGAGTAAGTTTGTGGATAGTTGCAGGTGCGGCCACTCTCTCATTACGGCAGTCAATAGTGCTCCGGAGACTGCTAATGGTGAGCTCACATGCTAATAATCGTTTTTTTTTCCTTCTTTTTTTCCCCCTTTCTCTTTCCCCTTCTTCCGTGTGAACGGTTCTTTATCTTATCAGTAATGCGAAGCGTCCTTAGATCTTGTTCGAATGTGTTTTTCAATATATTGCATGAAATTCATTTGTTATTACGTTAGATATTAATGATTTTTCCTCTAAGCCTTAAGATTTTTTTTTTATAGTTTAACATAAATATAATTATATTTTATCACGTCATCCTGTATCTTACACTACGGTCTATGTTGTTTTAGAAAATAAAATCACCTTTTATATTAGACGATGGATTCACTTTGTGAAGCAATTACAGTGCAAGTGATTACAATCAAAATCATTAACCAGACTGTGACTGTTACCGAGAAGAAAAAGATAACCAGAATTTCGCCTTTCATCTCTTCCCTTTACTGACAGATGCAAGATCCTCAGTCATACAGAGCGACTGGTATCGTCTGGCGCAATGGGCCCTTTATTATCATATCCAAAATATCACACTAAAACGAAATTGCCGAAAAGGTTCCTTTAAGCACCGAATATGTTGATCAAAATCGCTTTTGCTGTAAGTTTATATGTTTGTATTTTCTACCAAATGTTGGACGAAAAACTTTGAAAAATGTTTGAAGGAAAAACGCAGCTGGGGAAGCAATGGTAGCAACATTATCGTAGCAAGTAGTATCATTAATGTTTTAGTTACATGAAAAGAAAGAGATTACAACCTGTAAATGCTTTTGTTTATTGAAAAGGAAAATTGATGATATTCATACGAAGATATATCCTCTCAAATGGTGCAAATGCCCCTGGCATATCATCATAAAATTGTAGCTGTACAAATGGAGTGATTGACTGATTGATTAAAGGTTTTCTAGCATCCTGACATCAAAGGTCCTTGACGCCGATATCGTTTACTGTAAATAAAGAGTAGCAGAATATTCAATTAAAACCTTAACAGCAAAGAGGTTATTTTAAAAGCTAAATAGCTTTCAGAAGACCTGCTTCTGAAATAAAGCTAAAAATACCACTAGTATGGTAAGATACACCATGTCCAAGAATCTCGGCAAGGATGAACCTGCCATCCTCACCTCGAGCCTCAAACTGATATCTATTTCGCTCGCTACTATAAGTGGGGCATTCGGTCAAAAAATGCCCCACTGTCACGGGTACCAAACAGTCGTCACAATAGGGTTGGTATTGTCCAGTAAGCAGAAATTCGTATGTCAACCGAGTGTGACCGATGCGGAGACGACAAAGAGTAGTCTCCCACTTTCTGGGCATCATATCATACTTCCAAGTGGATATAACATTCGTTACTTCTCGCATCTTATTTCTAACTAAACTACTCCAGTGCATTAAACCAAGAGATTAAACAGGAATTACAGGTAGATAGACACTTATAAGGCGAATATGGCCTATTATGTTGTTTAAAGATATCCAGTTATCCTTTACGATGTAGTTTCTAACCCAAAATATAATATAACATAATATTAAATGGCATAAAACCAGAAATAATCACATGTGAGAAGTTTCTAAAGGTTAATGAATTCACCAAGGAGTTAGAAAAGCCCCCTATGAAAGTTAAATGAACTGTTCATTACCTCTGTTCTTCATTACGTAGAAACGTAATATGATATGGAAGGTAGAAGAAATGAGGTTCTTGATTCACAATTGCGAGAAATACCGAAGGATGAGACTTGAATTTTTGAAAACTAGCATATTACTGATGCAAACACGGTTAGCTTTTACAAACACACACACACTTTTATATATATATATATATATATATATATATATATATATATATATATATATATATATATATATATATATATATATATAAGATAGATAGATAGATATTAGTAGTCGACAGATCAAAATGCTTTAGTAATGTCCGACCCAGACAGTGCTTAGATTTATGACCACCAAGAAATGCCAGACACTGTTGGCAGATAATCCAATTATACATGATTAGCACTGAACATGTTCAAAGCAAGTGCTTCTTTTAGAAATACAGAGAACGGTGGTAAAAACACCTTTTTGGTGCCAATCTTTCTAGGAAACAAAAAGGGGAATGGGTATATATGTACTGTATGCGCTAGGATGTATATCTTAGCGATCCATGTATGCCAACGGTTATATAAACAGATGAGCAACTTGTTGGAGTAACGATAACTTTGGGTATGGAGGAAATGCCCCCCTAAATCTCGATGAAGTCACTGGCAGCAGGGTGACGGATTGGTTTCAAGGTGGTAGACAAACTGTCTATTCGGGGTGACGGATTGGTTTCAAGGTGGTAGACAAACTGTCTATTCGGGGTGACGGATTGGTTTCAAGGTGGTAGACAAACTGTCTATTCGGGGTGACGGATTGGTTTCAAGGTGGTAGATAAACTGTCTATTCGGGGTGACAGATTGGTTTCAAGGTGGTAAACAAACTGTCTATTCGGGGTGACGGATTGGTTTCAAGGTGGTAGACAAACTGTCTATTCGGCTTCTACTCTCGATGCCTGGCGGATGATCTTACTGAAATCAGTATGGACCGCCAGGGGTCACTTGCCTTACTTAGATAGGCATTGAGCATCACAAAGAACTGGCTATCCTTTGATGAATTTAGCCAATGAATCCGCTATGGATTTAGCCAGTCTATAGAGAGCCAAAATGGCAGAATGGCCCCCATTCCCTGGTGTAGTGAGGTGCTAAGAATCTTCCGAGTTATAAATACTAAAGAATAATTGAAAATTGGCAATTGGAATGTAAGAACAATGAATCACATTGTGAAGTTACAGCAAGTGGAGAGGGAATTTATGAAACATAGCTTGGACATCTTAGCCCTAACTGAAACACGGTGTAAGGGGATCGGTAAAAATATCTTTGTCTCAACAGGCGTAGGAGGAGATGATGATGATGTCAAAACATGCGTCAGTGGCAATCATAAAGAACCATGCTATAGACTTTGCAATTAGCTATCATGGTGAATATGCGTTTTTCGAGAACAAGTGCCTGAACTTGACAGGAATATTTACAATACATGTAGAATAAGATTTGGTTCCTTCATTGCTTAGTTTTTAAAATCTACTGCCTTGATTGGTTTCGACCTTGGGGAAATAACAATACTATTCATTCAAGGTTTTGACTCAGAGTCATTGGTTCGAATCCTGGCTCAAGTTGAGGCACATATCATTTTCAAAAATAAATTTGAATAATCATTCGATTACAATATCCATTTGTTTCTCAATACGTAAACATATGAAAGCCACGTGTGTTAATGAGATTACTATCATGTATGGATGCAAGTATATAAAGATGATAATTATCAAATGGAAAGTTGGTTACACTATCCCTTTTAAAGGTCATTGTGTATCGTGTATCCGCAATTTCAGATACACAAGAATATTTCAAGACATGCTCTCGTAATCATGAAAAAATAGATTATCTTTTGTTTTATGGCATGTTTTTGTCGACCATTTTCTCGGAGCAAAGAGATTATTAGATTCACACCTTTTCATATATTTTTTCTACGAAAGAGATGAGGCAAACGTCAAAAAGAAAGAAAAGGGATGACAGGAGTCAGAACCGTGGACATTCCACCCCTTCTTTCTTTTGAAAGGGGTCGGATGGAGGAGGGACGATTGGGAGACATCGGCTTCTGTTCTTGGCAAAAAATAAATTGAATTTCGTATCAGTTTGATGATCTTCGAAAGGTAGTTACTGGTCGTTTGAGACCCCGACTCTTCTTTCTCTCACTCATCCCTTTTTGCTAGAGTGATCCATCTTATTTTTTTTATTTTTTATTTTATTTTTCTAAGTGAATCACGTTTTTGGGTGTCTGCAGTAGGTGATTCTTTGCCATGGTAACCAACACTTCCTTTCCAGTAACCTAGAATTAGGAGAATTTAAAATTTTCTAGGATTTTTTTTTTTCTATAGTAGTACTTTTTTTTATTTGCCTATCGTGAAATGACTATATAATTATGGAACGAACTATTTTATGTCAATCACAGGGACAAATGTATCCTCTTTTTTTTTTTTTTTTTTTTTTTTTTTTTTGTACATAAGAACGACTATTCAAGATGTTTATTCATATGTGATATGTAAGTTTAGTCGTTAAGAAAGGATTTAGGTTCTACTAAAATTCCACACAATTATTGTACTTATCCTTAACTCGTTAAAGCTTTTAGAAAATAAACAGTATTTTTGCTGAATGTTCACAAATGCCTAAATGCGAATGATGTATTTCTATAATATGCCTAAAGGATTCCATGCCCAAGATGCCCAAGAGAACAGAAGAATAGGATGTATGAAGTTTAGAGGAACATTAATGATCTAGTTTTGTGCAATTATTCTATGTATTAGCTTAGTACGAGCAAACTATATTAAATTCATGTAATCTAGGTTGAAATCGTTCGCTCACAATACATAAAAGCAAACTTACCTTATCTCTAATCTGTCAGTATATTTGGTAATTGACAAAGAGCCAATCAAGAACATAATTACATTGGGTTGCATAATGAACTAGCTAGACGTAGATCTCACTATATGGCCCAATCTATAAGTGCAGTAAATGTCAACTGGAGTATCAAAAGAGTATAAAACATTTGGAAAGAGTTAGAACAATTTGCAAAGGTATAGAAAATCAGTTATAAATAGCAGCAGTTTGCTCGTTAGGTGTGTGAAGTGATCCAACAGAAAACAATTAGAAAAGGACGTGATATTTTTACTTTGTGACGAAGGCATACAACCACATAAACGGTGGAGAAAATCAGCATTGACTTTGCATAAAGAGAAGGAAGATTTACGACGTAGTAACTACCGAGCAATAAAGTTCATGGCCCACAAAGAGGGAAATTGAGAGAGAATTGTAAAGAGGCGGAAAAGGGACAACGTCAGGAGGGGATATTGTTGCACTTTCATTTCCTGGGATAAAATCATTGATATCAGTTTACAGTTATTAAGTTTATACAGCACATAATTTTCAATGTGCATTTTAAACTATCGATATATGTCATATGTTATTATGAAACAAAGAAAAGGAGGCTTTTTTAGAAGCACGTTATATGCCAACACTAGTCCTCCAGTTACAAAATCGATACAAGGCAAAATCTATTGGTGAGAAAAGTAGCACCAAAAGAAATAAGAATTTAGAAAAGGGAGATTATGGAATATTATTTTACTAACGGCAAATAACCAAAAGAAAAACTTTCATGTTAGACTCAAAGACGAGAGTGAGAGAGAATTTTAGATTTCGAGGCAGATGGGATTTATGAAAAAAAAGAAGCGTAGTAACGTGTTCTTAAATGCAGTTCACTATGATTGAAAGAAGACAACTTCCTGCTTTTCAAATTAGGGTTACAGCTTAGCAAGTAATAATAATAATAATAATAATAATAATAATAATAATAATAATAATAATAATAATAATAATAATAATAATGACTACTATAAATACTTCATATAGCTGAGATAATGAGTAAGGATGATATTACCAAAGAATATGTAATTAGGACAGTGCAGTCGAAAGAAGTATTAAAGAAAGGTGAAAGATGAACCGACAGGGAAAGGATAAATCAGAGAGAGAGAGAGAGAGAGAGAGAGAGAGAGAGAGAGAGAGAGAGAGAGAGAGAGAGAGAGAGAGAGAGAGAGAGAGAGAGACTATAGCAGGCGAGGATGGGAAAACCCTAAGTGAATTGAAGGGGAAGACTGAAAAAGAGATGGATGAATACCATCAAGGGTGATATGGGGGAGAAAAACCTTCAACAGGAAATGATTAATGGTAGGATAATATGGACGAGGCTTAGCTAAACCACTTGCTTTATTTATGTTTTGGAAAAATATATCTTAGTATAAATGTAATATGTGTGTGTGTGTGTGATGTGTGCTGTCTGTGCTCGTGAGCATGTCAATGTGCATACACATAAAAGCAGGATTTATTCCCCTTTGATGACTGAAGCATCAGAAGGAATTTGCTTTTTTTTTTTTTTTTTTTTTTTTTTTTTTTTTTTTTTTTTTTGCAAGGTAGAGGCTAGTATTTGTTTACAAATCAGTAGACTAGAGAGGAATAAGCCAAGAACGGTATATGGACCTAGTAAAAGTCAGCTGAGAGTTATAGTATATGTATATATCACATATTTATGTAATTGTATTAGATGCAAAATCTCATGAATATGCACATTGAGAAGGAGAACAGGAACGTTATCATGCCCTTACAAGTTTTTCCTAGTGATTCAAAGGTAATTATTTATCTTTACAAAATCCATTTCCGTCGGGCTTATTCATAACTCTACCTTTCATACTGTTATACTTAATTGACATCTTTAGAAATATCTTTTAAACGTCCTATATTTTTATAACAAAGGCACGCCTAGAGACAATGGAGAATATAATTCTGTCTAGTTTCTAGTAATAGAAATGACACCTCGGGCAGTTAAGGAGATGAAATTATTATCCCAAAGAATATACACTCAATAAAACAATTCTCTTGATTCTAAACTAATATCTCGTCACACACATACTCAATACAGACACAAGAGCTGTATATTGTAAACTGACAGGCTTATACCTGAAGCCTCAGGCAGCTTCCTAGATTTACCGTGTTTTCCTAACGAGACACATTCATTAGAGACAAAAATACTTCCTAATACCTCAGGCACTTCCTAAAGCTTTCTGTGTGTCTTCATAAACACACAGATTCACATAGGACGTATAAATGCTATATGTTTTCAAATGACAGATTATAATATGACACCTTGGGCAGTTTCAGATGATAAACACTCGATGGGAAAGTAAAGGCTGTGAATTTTTAAATAGAAGAATACTTTACGACGCTTTAGCCAGTCTTATGGAGTTACTGAGTATCCTAAGTGAACCAAACACTTAATAAAGACACAAATGCTGACTGGCGTAAAAAAAAATGTTTTGTATTTTTGAAAGACAGAAAGGCCGGACAGTTTCAGAGATAGCTGAGTATTCGTAAGGGAACATACGTATACACGTGGCACGTGGGAGACATACAGATGCTGTGTTAAAAAAAAAAAAAAAAAAAAATATATATATAAATAGTTAGAAGCCTTATGCCATTTCAAATGTTTAAGAATTAGCCCAAACAAATCACAAAAAGGGGAGACCCAAATGATCTGTACTGTAACCGGGGGAATACTACTTTAAGCCTGAGGCAGGTCCAGTGAGATACTAGGTATCATAAGAGCATGCTTTTATTAATTATCCAAAACAGACGTATACTCACAGTGAATAAAGTAACGTTTTATTTTATCATGACGAACCATTACTTTTCACATTAATCATTTTCAAAGATTTATTGACTACCATTGCATACATACACACTAAATACAAACAAATGCCACGTATTTTCTACCATCTTTTCAAGCCGTTTCAGATTACTGGCTGACGCCTCATCGAACAATTTCGCAATCATGCTGTGTATTTTCATATGCCAGATTACTGCATGTCAGGTCTTGCAGTTTTAAAGATATACTATATACCAATAAGGTTATACACAAACACAAATACACACATATATACATTGGAAACATAGTTATGGAGTATGCTCAAGTGAGAGTGTATTATCTAAAACCTCATGCAGTTTTAGACTTGCCTGGAAGATTAATGTTTTCGGCTCTTTCATTGGCGTTAGGGAGCCAAACATTTTTTCAGGTCCCCTCATTAGGAATGGATTTAAGATTTCAATATTAGCTATTGTTATGATTAAAAAAAATATCTATATAACATAGGAGTAAATATAGATCAAGAGTAGATATTCGTTTAGTCATAATGTAGAATGTCTACCCCATTATTACCCCGATGCATAGTATAGATTTATACCCTTCTCAAAAAAAAAAAAAAAAAAAAAAAAAAAAAAAAAAAAAAAAAATCATCATCTGGAATACAAAATATAGTCTTCTGCCTTCCATATATGTGAAATTAAGCCGCAACTTCTATTCAAATATATTACATAGTTACCTTATAAGTCTTAGTTAAGACGTGATTTTGAACAATATCGTTAACTTGTTATATTTTGAAAATGTCTTGACCCTTATATAGTTATGCCATCAACATACACACTGAGGGCATTGAGATAAATGGCCATTAATACATTTGATTTTGCAAATAAACAAAAGAAGTAAATAAAACATAAAGGGAATTTTAAAAGGA
>NC_090751.1:40499813-40534813 GCF_036898095.1 Palaemon carinicauda
TATTAAATGTCACAGAAATATTTCCTCCCCTAACAATCGTTAGTTCAATCATATTTGGGGGTCAGGTGGATCACCATATATGCCACGTGTACTGAAATCAGCGAGAAAATTAAGTAATTACACAGTTATTTGATGTAATTTTCGGTTACCTTTTATGAAAACAAAAAATTAATTATGTTTCATGGTATGACACGTATTGTAAAAACTAGGTAGAATAATTTTTATTGTTACATTCCGAAAGGCAAAATAACACAGTCTACTCTATCTCCTCCCCCCCTCCCCACCCTTTACATGTAACGAGTTTTACTTTAACGTCAATAGATGGCATCAAAAGCACCTTGTCCCACCTAATATAGTATATTATTTGACGACCACGTGTGTCAAAATAGTGTGCTAGGAAGGTAGAGGCTAGGGAATTGGTAGTTGGCAAATTGCCCAAAGATTATTTCCTTATTAGCAATGAATATTTTTATCAGAAAATGGTGTGAATTTTTCGTATGCTATCGAAAACAACATGAGTTTACTCATAAAAGTGTTTAGTATATCCTTTTTTCATCAGAACACATGAATCCTAAGTCCTGTCACTGTAAAAGTGACCAAGGTAACAATCATTAGCATAGTTAAGGCTGATGAGACGAGTTTGAGACAGCGCTGCCAAATAGAATTTCCTTGAATGGAGAATATCATTATTCATTACAGATTCAAATCATTTAAGGAGTAATAGTTATATGCCAGAGGGTGCATGTACAGTATATGGTGTAATATAATGTCCTTACAATTAGCGTAATCACTAATAACAAATCGAATAATGAAAAAGAAAATAGTCACATTCCCGTGTCTTCGCCAAAGCATGACTGCGTTGCGTCATCTACCTGCGATTATTTTTTGTTAGTAAGGGCGTTCCAGAGTGTAAATCAGTTATAATATAAACCTTATCCACATCTCCTTAGTAAATGTATGCATGTCGGTAAAGCTGTTTCTTGGTACAACATAGGTTAAAAGAATCCATTAAGTATATGAGAGAGAGAGATTTTTTTTCAGGAAATTTAACAAGCATGTCTCCTCTGTCACTTCTTGTGCTTACTCCAAATTTGCCTACAGCTGATTCTACTTACTTCTTTTAATCTACGTTACATATAAATCACCAAAACCAATGTAAATAGTCTTATGTTTTCTCAATATACTTCCAGACCTTCCTAAAAAGTTTCTCTTTCTTCCTGTTTCGGTGTACTGTATATGTTTGAATGATCTTCCTTTCATACTTTTTATTTTGTTTGATAATCGATCCTGCAATTCTATCAATGATACTATAGAGTTCTTCTATGTAACCAGCACATAGACTCCTTTAAGGAAGGACTGGAACGTCCCCTGCTCGGGGTTTTTAACTTGAGTCTGAAAGATTAACTAGAGTCTGGACTAAAATGACTTCTAGAAGGGCTAGAAACACGTTCTCTGGATCAATATGGGGGTTTTTGAGGATGGTGAGTTCAATAGTAACATTTTCAACACCACCTGGGGTCATCTTCAAGGTCTAAAGGTCATTTATCAAGGTCAAATTTGTGAATTTTGGTAATTTTTGCTCGTTTTTTGTGTGTAACTCATAAATGGTGAGAGATAGCTGATTATATAATATGAGGGAAGTCTGCAGAGCTGTCCGAATTTAATATATATTGTCATATATCGTCCTTCAAGAAAGGACTGGAACGTCCCCTGATCGGGGTTTTTAACTTGAGTCTGAAGGATTAACTTGAGTCCTGGACTAAAATGACTTCTAAGAAAGGCTAGAAACACATTCTCTGAGTCAAAATAGGGGTTTTTGAGGACGGTGAGTTCAATAGTGACATTTTCAACACCACCTGGGGTCATCTTCATCATCTTCAAGGTCAAAAGGTCATATTTCAAGGTCAAAATAGTGAATTTTGGTCATTTTTACTCGTTTTTGTGTGTAACTCATAGATGGTGAGGGATGGCTGATTATAATAAGAGGCAAGTCTGTAGTTCTGTCCAGATTTAATATATATTGTCAAATATTGTATAACTCAAACATTCCAAACAAGCCCTAAAACAATGAAACACTAAAATAAGAAATAAAGAACGGTATTTCTCATCACAACAAAACTGAAAGACATTAACATTTGATTAGATGAACATCGCTAGATGGAGAGTTTTTCTTGCCTCCTGAGGCATCTCACAGCCTTTTCTTTGTCACTTACATTGAGAACTGAGCTTTCAATAGAATGTTGGCTAAAGTCGTACATGCTGCATTATTAGTAGCTAAAGGTGCATCTACAAAAGATAACAATTCAGCAAAATGAAAGCGGCAATGCATTTTAGTCATAGCATGCAAATTATAGGCATTATGTACAAAAAAGACAGTTGAAATAGTTGGCACACTCGGTCCACCTCTATTCAAATGATCTAAGAACTCAGATGACACCTCGTTACCATCTTCATCATCCATGATATCCTCCATACTAGTGCTATTACAATATTTATGAACAAGGTATCCAGCCAAATATACAACTTTATGCTTAAGGTTATCAGCAGACCTCAAGAGCTCCCGAGTGTCTTGAGGAGTGATCTCGTCAATGAGTTCACTTCGCTCATCTGGATTTATGGAAGAAGTACAATTCTTGTCACAATCAAGCACATGAGAACTAGATTCTGGCATAATGTCATGCTTTAGAAGTGTCTGCAAATTTGTAACTTTTGCTGCAGCCATACTGTCAACTACATCAATGTAGAAGTTTCCACCACTTCTTTGCCTGGCTTGACCGAAAAACTTTTCCAAGGCTTCATCTGCGAATATAGCAGGAAGAACGTAGTCAAAGTCTTTCTCTGCCAGAAGCAATTTGGCAGCAGCCACATTATTACGTGTAGACACAATGAATGCTTCAGCAGTTTGCTTAGTTAACTTCAGCTTACGACCACTACCTCCTTGCCATGTGCAGGTCAATATAATTTGGCAGGCGTCCTCCAACTTAGTGAAAGATGTACAGTCTGCTGTTCAAGGCTGTCTGGATTCGTCACGTAGATGTCTAGCTTAGAAACGGTCTTTCACATTCATCATCTTGAACCACTCACTCATTGTCTGGGTGAGAATGATGGTGCCTTCGCTGATGCCCAATGAATCCTTGAAGGTCTTAAGGCAGCGACAGTCTTGTCATTGAACACCTGGCATACTAAGGGTACGCTCTGGCGTTGAAGGGGTTTGGGGAAAACAGCGGTGTGCGTCAGCTTGGTTAAGCGAATAGGAGTAGCTCGGTCGATCTCATAAAGCTTCCGAATATCACTCCAGTAAGCTTTGTACTCATTGCCATGTACAAGAAATGAGAGTGTCTGGCCATCAACAGTAATCCAGTTGTTACGAACATTTTTGAAGATGTGCACGTAGTCGTACACTAAGAACATAGATTGCTCTTGAATGGATAGCACTTGACAACTTCCAGGTCCTCCAAGTTTCGAATAAACACTGCAATTGGTATTGCAATTGTCACATATCAAAGAAATCACAGTACCGCCAGCACCAACTACAGCTGAGGCAGCTTCAGTAAGAAGTTCACTCAGCTTATCGGCAGCTAGCTTTTTGCAGGGTAAAACGCGTAGAATATAGCATGGACCACCAAAATGGCAGGCAACTTCAACAACCATAGCATGTGAAGCAAGCATTTCATGGTCACTACCTGCTGCAACGTTTTGAGCATATCCTAGAACATGTCCTCCAGAAAATCGCAATGTCTCGATCAGCTTTACTTCATCAAACATTAGATTCACCAAACGCTGCTGCGGCTTAAGCTGGTCGAATAACATTTTGAGGTTGGAGTCCTGCAGACTACTAGAAAGCACCTCTTTTATCTTTTTTGTTGATGGTAGAATGATTAAGCCAGATCGACGAATCATTTTGTATGCACTGGGTGATATGTTGTGAAGCTGCATTGCGAATATCAGAGTGTCGGTATGAAATCGACGACCATCAGGAGGTTTGAACACAAGCCGCTGCTGTGACAGAATGAAGGTTAAATGAGGAAGCTCGTGTGCCTCAGTCATTTTGCAGAGCTGGCTTATTATGTACTGAAGACTTTCCTGGCTTGTGTACTCATAGGTGTTTACATGTTCAGTTATGGATCTAATCTGGGACCATTTTGAGAGCAAGCTATTTTTTTGCAAAGGAAAAAGTCGTTTAGGCACCTCAATGCCATCTTTCTCAACTCTATTCAAGAATAGGAATCCAAAAGGTGAGTTGACTTGTTGTAGATGAAAGAACTGCTTGACAGTTTGTCCAGTAGCGTCAGTTCTTGATAGGTAGAGATCTTTCTGGTCTTTTATGACGTTAAAATCAGGAAAATAGGAGCTAATTTTGGCGCGAAATTGGTCGAAATCTCGGATTTTGTCTGCAGCCTCAGCAGCTGCATGCACCTTTTTAGCTCTTGATTGTGATGTAGAAGATGATGTTGGGCGTGGGGCTGAGGTAACCTGCTTCAAAGCTTATTTTGGTATTCCAGGAAATATTGATGGAGGTTGTTTGGGTCGCTTGCCACCCTTAACTGACACCCATTCACAATTGAAATGTCTCACAAATATATATCTCCTTCAAGCGTCTCAAGCTTTCTTTCTCATTCAGCATTGCCAATATCCATCTCTCCCTCTCCTCAGGATCTTTTGGGAAGGATATGACTTTTACATAAGGTGTCCCATCATAGTTCCCTTTACAACCAAAGCAGCTACAGTGACGTGGCATATTGTGAGATCGCCAGCTGGACCGTTTCTATAACAAAAACAGAAACAAAACACATTAGTCAATGAGATTTGAACAGAAAATGGGATTTGCATAGAAAACGAGATAAAAACAGGAAAAGTTGTGGGAGCAAAATGATCTTAAAATTTGAAAATACATAACATATGTCAATTTTTAAAAAAAATCAGGCATGAAGTCTCTCAGACTCAAGTTAAAAACCCCGAGGTCCTGACGTTCCAGTCCTTCTTTAAAGGAGTCTATGAACCAGCATAATTTTTATCAACAAAAAACCCACTCCACTTTCTTTGTTCCTTTCATGTACTCTGAAGCAAAGGAAATGACCCTCTTTTATCTCTAAGATTCCCCAGTTCTAATTTAACTCAATCTTGGTATATCCCAATTTATTTATTTCAGCTCTTCTATATATATATATATATATATATATATATATATATATATATATATATATATATATATATATATATATATATATATATATATATATATATATGTGTGTATATATATGTATATATGTATATATATATATATATATATATATATATATATATGAGTTGATGTTTTATGACAAGTCAATAATGAATACTTCTCTGAGAGGTTTTTTATTTTCATACCTTACCAATATAGTTTAAAACCAATAGACAAAATTAAAAACATAATAGCCATTAAAATTCCAAAATATTGGAATTGAAAAAACAAATGATAGATATAATAAATCGTAGGTAAAAACAAAGTAGGTTTAGAAAACTGATAGCCTTACCTTCAACGATATTCGAATTGAGTTTATAGCAAAGAATCAACATCGTAAGTATGTTTCTGATAAACTAATCAAGCAGGCTTACCGGTCTTTCATAATAGTCAATTTGTACACACTGTAATAGGTCACATAAAAATCGTCCAAATAATATTTTTTTTTTTGGTGTTGCTACACTTTGCTGTCAGATGCCAGGAACTCGCATCTAAGGGTGTTTCTTCGTTAGTGCCTTTTCAACTTTAAGCTGCCCACCCGAAAAAATGTTCTTACGCTCAGGACTTCATGTAACAAGGCAAATTTTATAGAGGATTGATAGCTAAAATTGGGCTTATGATTAAGTAAAAACGCCATTTACTGCGGGCATGAATTATATATCTTGGTTAATTTTTATTTTTAATTCTATGGCTGACTTCCAACTCTGCTTTTAGATTATTGCGATCTGATATATATATATATATATATATATATATATATATATATATATATATATATATATATATATATATATATATATACATATATACACACACACACACACACACACATATATATATATATATATATATATATATATATATATATATATATATATATATATATATATAATCTGTACTTTACACATAAGTATTATAACTTAGAGCCTAGAACTCAGAAGAAAAATGGTATTAATATAATTATATTTTGATGCATTGATAAAAAAAAACTAGCATGAAAGTATGTTTTAATAATCACACACTTCTCAAAATTTGAATAGAATCCAAGTGTTTCTGCTTCTTCTCAAAAGATGGCAGCACACGTCCATTGCTCCTGTCATGTGAATGATTCTATCCAATTGGAAAAGGGTGATAGATTGATACTTATGTAGAAATATGTGTGGCAGGAGTAAATTATATTCAGTTTCAATTAAGTAGGCTGTATTTGGTAACTTTAAAACCAAAATGATGACAGGGAAGGTTCCAGAATGCAAGGATTAAAGAGCTCTACCCATCGTTTATTTTCATGGCCAATAGATGGCCTTAGCAGTAGAGTAACAAATTGCTAATTATCCCCATCATCAATTCATTATAATTTTTATTACTTAATTTCTGTTTCTATTTGAGTACGAAATTGCTATAAAACAAACGCACGTGAACTTGATGTTCCTGGCTGTCTGGTAAAAAAAAAACTTCATTCTTAGGAAATTACAAATTTCATATTAAATGTCACAGAAGTATTTCCTCCCCTACCAATCGTTAGTTCAATTACATTTGGGGGTCAGGTGGATCACCATATATGCCACGTGTACTGAAATCAGCGAGAAAATTAAGTAATTACACAGTTATTTGATGTAATTTTCCGTTACCTTTTATGAAACCGAAAAAATATTAAGTTTCATGGTATGGCATGTATTGTTAGTAAAAACTAGGTAGAATAATTTTTATTGTTACATTCCGAAAGGCAAATAACGCAGTCTACTTTAGCTCCACTCCCACCCCCTCACCCCTTTACATGTAACAAGTTTTACTTTAACGTCAATAGATGGCATCAAAGGCACCTTGTCCCACCTAATATATTATATTATTTGCCGACCACGTGTGTCGAAATAGTGCGCTAGGAAGGTAGAGGCTAGGGAATTGGTAGTTGGCAAATTGCCCAAAGATCGTTTCCTTATTAGCAATGCATATTTTTATCAGAAAATGGTGTGAATTTTTCGTATGCTATCGAAAACAACATGAGTTTACTCATAAAAGTGTTTAGTATATCCTTTTTTCATCAGAACACATGAATCCTAAGTCCTGTCACTGTAAAAGTGACCAAGGTAACAATCATTAGCATAGTTAAGGCTGATGAGACGAGTTTGAGACAGCGCTGCCAAATAGAATTTCCTTGAATGGAGAATATCATTATTCATTACAGATTCAAATCATTTAAGGAGTAATAGTTATATGCCAGAGGGTGCATGCGTATGGTGTAATATAATGTCCTTACAATTAGCGTAATCACTAATAACAAATCGAATAATGAAAAAGAAAATAGTCACATTCCCGTGTCTTCGCCAAAGCATGACTGCGTTGCGTCATCTACCTGCGATTATTTTTTGTTAGTAAGGGCGTTCCAGAGTGTAAATCAGTTATAAAATAAACCTTATCCACATCTCCTTAGTAAATGTATGCATGTCAGTAAAGCTGTTTCTTGGTACAACATAGGTTAAAAGAATCCATTAAGTATATATGAGAGAGAGAGAGAGAGAGAGAGAGAGAGAGAGAGAGAGAGAGAGAGAGAGAGAGAGAGAGAGAGAGAGAGAGAGAGAGAGCACCTACAATATCGGAATGATGATCTCTGCAAATGATTCTGAGGAGGCGGAGTATATCTATAGCAAGAAGAGACAATGTTCATTTACATAGGTGAATTGGGGATGTTGGATTAAGCTATTAAATATAAATGACAAATATTTGTCAACATTTATTTTTATTAGAAACTTTATTGATAGTGATGTTTTTAGGGAATTTAGAGCTGGGCATAGAGTTGAAGATGATAGTTTGGAGATACGGAATTGTAAGCATATTATTATTATTATTATTAGCTAAGCTACAACCCTACTTGGATAATCATGATGCTGTAAGCCCAAGGGCTCCAACAAGGAAACTAGCTGTGAGGAGAGGAAATAAGGAAATAAACTATATGAGAAGTAATGAACAATTAAGATAAAATATTTTATTAACAGTCACAACATTAAAACAGATCTTTCCTAAATAAACTATATAAGGAGACTTATGTCAACCTGTTCAACATAAAAACATTTGCTGCAAGTTTGAACTTTTGAAGTTCAATCGATTCAACTACCCAATTAGGAAGATGATTCCACAGTTAGGCACAACTGGAATAAAACCAGACCCTTGTCAAACTTTAGACCCCCCCCCCCAAACAAAAAAACGCTCCTACGCCCCTACATATCAACCATACGAGGAAGTTAACATCACATTCAACTTTAATAACAAATTGTGCTAGAGATTTGTTCATGCTCTTGGCTGGGCCAGGATTCGGACCTATACCTCTTAGTCGAAGAAATTCCAGCATTAGACTCTACCAAAGAGCCATATAGAGAGATATAGGTTCATTCCTAATCCACTGTACAGTTAGAATCAAAAGAACGCCGACACTCGGGGGAAATCTTTCGTTATATGTCTCTATTATTCCCGTGACAAAACAGACAAGGTGTTGCTCTTCTTACTACATCTACGAAATGGGCGGAGCCTTCTCCAACCCTAGCGAACCAAAGTCAGTAAAGCAAGAGCATACAGAAGTTACCACTCGAGTTGCCATATTTCAATTCTTTATTATCATTTGACGTCTCAAATATCCACTGCAAATACAAAACACATACACATTATATATACTGTATGTATATATATGTATATATACATATACATATATATATATATATATATATATGTGTGTGTGTGTGTGTGTGTGTGTTAGTAATACCAATTTTCGTGCCTGTTTCTCGGACCAGGGTACGATTCCCCGGCCGACCAGAAGCTATTATCTCTTGAGTTGATTCCCCCTTGGTTCTCTGATCCCGAGGTATAGAGAGAATCCAGATATTAAGGGAGTATAATATGTTGCTTATATAAATATGAAAAACACGTCTAAATGTGCAAAATTTATCATTATATATAAATATATGTATATATATATATATATATATATACACATATACATACACATATATATATATACACACATACATACATACATATATATATATATATATATATAATCTATATATCTATCTATCTATCTATATATATATATATATATATATATGTATATATATATATATATATATAATTTGATAACTTGAAGAAAATAGCAGACAACTTAAGAGCTAAGAAATCAGAGGTCTTTATAAAAAACGAAGGAAAAATAGCATTTGGGTCTACATTTCCATAAGCATCAACATCCATGAAGTGTCCTAATTCCATAGGACGTAAATGCTAAACTAGTTAGTTTAGCCTCAAAAAAACAGGAATGAGGAAGATCTATTTTCTCAACAATCTACTTACTGTCTGTTATGGTCAGCTATATCAAAACGTAATTATACGAAATGCCCTTTAATGTTTTATTCCCCCATAAATTAACTTATCATAGAAATTAGCAAAATAGTAACAAGTAAGAAAATAATACCCAGCAAACACACACACATATACATATGTATATATGTATATATATATATATATATATATATATATATATATATATATATATACATATATATATATATATATATATATATACTTATTCACATAAGCCATATATTTATAATACATTAATCTCTGGATTCTATTAACGACCTCGGGATCAGAGCCCCAGGCGAAATCACGCTAAGACAGCAGCTTCTGACTAGCCGGGTGTCAGACTCTGGTCCAGGAAATATGAACATTGACATGCCACTTGGCCAAGTGGTATGTCAATGTTCATACAAGTTTCCTGGACTCTCGGCCAGTCAGAAGCTGTTATCTTTGTGTGATTTCACCGTTGGCTCTGTTTTCGAGGTCGTTAAGAGAATCCATACTTTAATGTATAAAAAAATATATTGCTTATTTCAATATGAGAAACACGTCTAAATGTGCAAAACTTATCAAATATATATATATATATATATGTGTGTGTGTGTGTGTGTATATATATACATATATATATATATATATATATATTATATATATATATATATTATATATATATATATATATATACATATATATATATATATATATATATATATATATATATATATATATATATACATATATACATATATATATACAGATATATATGCATATACATATATATACAAACTTAGTTGTCGTTCAGTTTGGAGAATTGGCAGTACCCTACTAGACACAGATCCCGATATAGCAGGGATAAATTGACCCTCAAAGGCCATATGACAAGCAATAACCAAGAAAGAAAAAAAAAACAGAATCTTGATGTTGCAATTTTTAGCACAGTTTGAGGGCTCTATGATGGTTGGTTCTTCAGGTCGTTTTCTCCGGTAGTATGCTGGAAACTCTTAAACTGGACTTTTGAATCTTCTCAGGAATGGGTTCAGTCATACGAGGGACTAATTTCAGGCCATCATCTTAACAGAATACAAATTCTTCCATGTAGATTCCAACTGTGCTTTGAACCGATCCAGTTCCATAAACTTCAGACACCAGCTGATCAAAGATGTCTCAGTCGCCATGAAACACTGTTCCTTCAGGTTGACCCTTAACCACATCACTATTACTGATTACTGAAAATTATTACTGTCTAGCTGCTACATTCTCATTTACTTCTTCCAGTAAACTGTCCAAAAACTAGGGTAATAAAACTAGAAAAATAAACATTTACCGTAAAAAAGAAACTATACAATACGAACTGAAAATGCTAAGCTAAAAAAGGTCGAGAAGTATTGTTTACAACCTTGAAATTAAGTTCTTTAAAGCGCACCCACCCCTTGCCCTATTGGTACCATATTCTAGGTAGCTTTTGTGCATTTGTTTAAGAACTCTGACCCAAAATTAGTTCTTATTCAAATATAATTCTGTTTTATCTATTGAAATCCTTGGGGTCCTGTTCCTTAAAAATGGCGTAACTTTATTTTTTTTTTCCTGTCGTTTCACAAATCGCACTATGAAGACGTAGCGCAACAGATTATTAGTAACTAAATATCAGCTTAGTTAGAAATGAAGTTTGTAATTTTAACACTGAAATAAATATCGCGGGGTCAAGCTGCCGACTAATCATAAAGAGCTCATCTGCAACATTACTGGTATGGAATGAATATCTTGGGCCCCCGATCTTCTTTGACTCTCGATATTCTCTCACTCTCACTCCTTGCTCTCACCCCTTCTCACTCTCACCACCCTCGGGCTCTTTCACCCCTTCTCATTTTTTCACCAACCTCTCTCTCTCTCTCTCTCTCTCTCTCTCTCTATAATAAATGATAAAAGATAGCGTCGAGTTTATATGCCCCACTTACATAAAAATAAATTTCAAAATAAATATCATCCTGAGAAACATTACAAGTTGCATTCTCTCGAAACATGATATTCGTGAAGTGAATCTTTATCTAACTAAGAGTTGGAATTGTTGAAAGACAAACAGGCAAGAATGGAAGTAATAATGTGGTTTCTGGAAGGTATACAAGGTTTCGGTAGGTTTGGAGAAATGAATAAATTCCAGGAATTTAGAAGGTAAGAAGAACTAACTACCCGGGTTACGCCCCGTCTGCTTAATAAATCCAAAGAAATATCTTGCAATTCCAAATTATAAAAGGGCTCAGTGCGCGGGCCAATATTCACCTCGCCAGAACTCAAAATTTAAGTTTTGTTCCAATTTTTGTTATTATTATTATTATTATTATTATTATTATTATTATTATTATTATTATTATTATTATTATTATTATTATTATTATTACCTCCTCCAAAGAGGTCATGTTTTCACCTTTGTCTATTTGTTTGTCACCAACCTAACTCAAAAAGTTACGGGTGAATTTTGACCAACGTACTACAAAATTAATATATTAAAAACTATGTATTCAGGCCGAATCTCTTCCCCCCCCCCTCTCTCTCTCTCTCTCTCTCTCTCTCTCTCTCTCTCTCTCTCTCTGAATGTCATTTAGGCCGGCACTTATGTATGGTGTTTTTTTTATTATTATTATTATTTTAAATCGAACCATTTCTGAAAGAAGTTTTGCTATCATCAGTGACTTAAACAAGACTAATGTCGAAATATTCTAATGTAGCTGTTGACGGAAGGAATTGTTTAGCTGCGATACTCCAATAATTGCTACATGATTTTGCGGATTCATGATACACACACACACACACACACATATATGTATATATATATATATATATATATATGTGTGTGTGTGTGTGTGTGTATTCAGTATTCGCAGTGGATATTCGAAACGTCAAATGATAAAATAGAATGAAATATGGCAATTTAAATGCTTTCAGTAGCAAAACACCCCTTTGCTGTCATTGATTCGCCGAGGTTGGAGAGGACTCCGCCCATTTCGTATTTGTAGTAAGAAAAGCAACACCTTTTCTGTTTTGTCATGGGAACACTAGAGACATCTGACGAAAGATTTCCTCTGAGTGTCTGCGTTCTTTTGATTCTAACTGTACATATTCCTGTGGAATTAGACAAGACATCATTCCATCTTCACGAGAATATCTCAATAATGAGTTTGTTAAACATGGCTATTTAGTAGTCATATGTCACTAACACACGTGACTTTCGAATTCAACCTTGGAAATACATTCCACTGGATTTTTTCTTTTTTTTTTTATCAATTGCTTCTTGGTGGCCCAAGACTCGAACCTATGCCTATGAGTCAAAATAATTCCAACAATACCAATAAAATTAATTATATATATACATATATATATATATATATATATATATATACATAAATATTTTCTTCGAATTTGAATTTGTGTATGCCATATACTATAGGTTATATTCATTCTTATATGTTTATATTTTTTTTTCTATGTATTCACCAATAAAAGGAATTAGATGACAATACAAAGATGTGTTCAGGAGGGTTTGAGATTGAAATCTATTGAAACGAAGACTTGACTCATTAATTAATCTTATTACGTACAATAATTAACAAAGCCAATACTTATCGATAACACTCGACTTATTCACTTGCAAGTAAATGACTATCAGTTTTTTCTTATGAATTGCAGACGTTACATCAATTGTAAAACTATAGATAATTTGGAAGACTTTTATATCTTCAAAAGTGGACATATTTAATCCCAGTGATTTTCCCATGCACTAATTCTTCTCCCCTCTGGGAATTATCAGCATTTCCAAGGATATAATTTTTATCAAATTACAACAAGTTAATATTTTCTTTAAAAACAATGGTAATCATTACTCAATCAACCAACGGATTTTTTTTACAAGTTACCATCTATTCTATAACAATTTTCCTTAATCTTTAAATCTCACCTATAAGTTATTTTTTTTTTCTCTCAGAGAATCGTCTTATTCTTTCATATTGTTAAGGAACCTCGGTGCACACATATTTATCCCTTATATAATAAAGAAGTGTTTGGCTATATATATATATATATATATATATATATCTTTCTTTCCGACCATGCTTGGGTAAGGGGTAGAAGGAGTAGTCACACACTGGTGTGTGTGATTGTGTGTGTGAGTGCATGTCTATCTAATTATATATATATATATATATATATATAGTATATATATATATATATATATATATATACATATATATATATATATATATATATGTGTGTATATATATGTATGTATGTATGCATATATGTATGCATGTATGTGAATGTCAAATAGATTAGTTATATTCGGAGAGCAATTAGAAGTAAATAAAACCGCGATGATTATTACATGCACGTGAATAGGACAGAGAAAGAAAGCTGATAAAAGACAGCGTTGGTTTGAAAGGGAAATGGTCAATAAGACAGGGATAAAGCAAGAACGGACGAGAGAAGAATGAAATAGAGGGGGAATGGGCAAAAGTGATTAAACAGAGTCGGAGAAAATGAGATGAATATCGTGATAATATCCACAAAGAAGATAATTAGGATAGGGTGTTTATAACAACTCAAAAAGAGGAGAAATAATAATAAGAACAGAGAAACGGATAAAGTAGATGCACGTACATGATCGCTCACATTTACACACACATAAACACATATATACAAACATAAGGAACGGTTCTGTGATCAGAATATTCTCTCTAATATTAACGGATTTGGGCATCCATGAATTCTGCGACATATTTCCAAAAGTCAAATCATATTTTGATTTTATAATATCAGCTGACCAAGGCCCCCTCACGTAACCTCATATATGTACCCTTCCATTGGACAACCCCCCCCCCCACTCCATTCGACCATTTCTACCCCACGATCTCTCCGCCACCATTCCCATCAGTTCCATACACTCTGTAACAGACTACTGGAAATGGACTAGCTAACGCCTCCCTCGACGTATTATGGAACACGACATAGGAAATCGGCCCTTGTGTTCGACATGCATATAGGCGAGTTCGGTGTGCAGCAGAATAGCAATAACAGCTGGGGGAAAGAGAGTGAATGAGGTACTTCTTGCCCCGTGCGGTTAATTCTTTTTCTCTGGAAAGCTCTTCAAGCAATTCAGCCCCATTTTAGAGGCCTTCCATTAGCTGTTCTTTTTCGACTGCGATTACTCCGGTGCCATGTTATCAGGTCTCAAGCGCTGGAATGTTTTGTCTTAGTTTGGGAGAAAACTGAATAAACAGTTACAGAACTCTGACTTGCATGTTGGAGGCAGTTTGTTTGTTAATAGTTGTCAGAGTTTCGATATACACCTTTTATAATTGAACTTTTCCATGCTCTTGTTTTGAATTTTTTTTTTCTTTTTTTTTTACAGTTCCCTCTTACACGAAAACTGATGGTATGCACGAGTTTATAAGTTGTTGTAGTATCATTACAGTCTACATTGAAACTACGTGCACATAAAATATATTTGTGTCTGAGAGCTACGTAAATCCAAGTAAATGTAGATATAAATAGAATAACTTCAGAACACAACTGAACATAATATATATATATATATATATATATGTGTGTGTGCTTCTCATTGTCCACCACCCCATCCCATACCAAGCGGAAGAACCTTTTGACATCCAAAGCCTTAAAGGCAGTTTTACAACATAACGAATGCAGGGTAAAATCAATTTGTATGAAAATTCATATAGGCCAAGGAGAGAGAGAGAGAGAGAGAGAGAGAGAGAGAGAGAGATATTTTACTTGTATAATGATGTAGGAGTTCAACAACCTTTTCTAATGTTGGATTTTTCGATCTCTTCCTGTACACTTCACTATGTGCTGGGTTTTTATGATCTATCCCCGTACCGTATACACTCTCTCTCTCTCTCTCTCTCTCTCTCTCTCTCTCTCTCTCTCTCTCTTCATCCTGGTCAATTGCTTCAAAAATTCTTCAGTGGGTTTCACCTCCATTCCTGTTGACTGCTCCCTCAATTAATTTCGCTCCTATTGAATTTTTCTATCAGCTTTCAGATCTATCAAAAACTGTATATCACGTTCCAGTTTATATTTGCAGAAATAAAGTTTCTCCAGGAAGCACCAGCACCATTTCCTGATATCTCATTCCTTGATTCCTAAAAGGGTAACGCTCAAAACACCTACTTTTGTACCGGTATTTACCTGCAACGTCTTATCAAATATCTTTTCAGGTTCTCCGTTATGAATAAAACTTCAAAATTCTCTAAAGAAATTCTAATTCATACCACACGTGGTAAGCAATCCTTGAATTTTATCTTTGTCTTTTTAATCAAAATTTATCTGCGTTCTAATGTTCCATAAATAGATTGCTCATTTCACTTTTAAACTCTTTTCAAGATTATTTTTATACTCTCATGATAGTCCAAACACTCTCTCCTCTTTCAAATTTTTATTCTAGTCAATTTTCTCCCATTTACAGTGTCCAAATATAGTAAGCATTTGCTTTATCTTTTCTACACCCATTCACATGGAAAATTTTACTCTCATCCTTTCAGATAAACTTTTTCTCGGTTAAAATATATCTTATTCTAGTAAGCTGAATCAATTATTCCCTCACCTTCATAACCTTCAAAACAAATGTTATATTTTCATACTTCAATTTTCATTGGCTCTTTCTATGTGTAACTTTTAGTATGAAAACCAGTCTTCGATTGTACCTATACATTTCAGTTCTTCCTTAACTTTTTTTTTTTAAAAGCTCCAGTAAGAAATCAAAATTCTGATTTCATCGGTGTTGAACGTGTTTCCGAATGCACATAGTATTTTGACTAGTAATCCACACCATACACACATGTATATATATATATATATATATATGCATATATATACATATATATATATATATACATATATAATATATATATATATATACATACATATATATATATATATATATATGATAAGAAAATCACTTAGTGTGATATATAAAACATGCATTTAAATACATAAATGTGTGTATATGATACATGCTGCAAGGATTGAAGATCAGGTACAAATACGAGTACATACCAGTATAATTCTTTTCTCCGTTTACATTTGTAGAACTTAAATTAACCATATACTTTTTCCTTTATTTTAGATGAGGAAAATTGAATGCTCTATGGCTGAGCTGTCGGAGCAGAGGGAAAATAAACTCCCCCAGAAGGGGTGAGGATTTTTTTTTATTTTTTTCATAGTAGAGATGGATTATCATTCATACGGGGGGAAGAGTCGCCGTTTATTTTTGTCTCGGATGAAGGAGAGGGTAAGAGAGAGAGAGAAGGGATTTCTTTTTCAGGGAAAACCCAATTAGTGCTCTCTCTCTCTCTCTCTCTCTCTCTCTCTCTCTCTCTCTCTCTCAAATACTATATATCTTCATATTTTCACTGCTTGCATATCATATATATATCGCTTTTTGTAAATATTAAAAATTCTCTCTCTCTCTCTCTCTCTCTCTCTCTCTCTCTCTCTCTCTCTCTCTCTCGTAAATAGTATATCTCTTCCGTATCTTTTTTGTTTGTTTATCTTATATATCGCTTTTTATAATTATAAAATCTCTCTCTCTCTCTCTCTCTCTCTCTCTCTCTCTCTGATTGGGTTGGTAACACTGTCTCAGTTTGTAAACACGCATTGTATGAGCTCTCTATACAATGAGTTTTTGTGCAAGTTCTAGCGATACTACACCTTTCACCGTGCTATATAAGTTACAGTAAGACTCAGTGACCATTTTAGTAACAACAGTGTGTATATAGGACTTTTATACTAGTCTGTGGTTAAGATATAAAAACTCATACCCCGTGGCATACCCACTCTGTCGGCGGCGCCTCAGTTCGCGCATGCACAGTGTATGTGTGAGGTGAAGGGCTGCTGCTTCACCAAAAATGGCTTACTCCGGTCCAGCCTCTGTTTCTGAGGGTGAAAATGATCTTCACCTGTCTGATGCTGAGGATGTAGATATGACTCATTGGCCAATACTCACACATTCTCTTCCTCATATGCCCTCCAGTACTGTTGCTAATACCCCCATGAAGCGCCCAGTGGACTATGGGTCAGATACTAGCTGCTGCTAAAACATCCAAGTGTCATGAGTCTTTCACTAGACAAAAGAGTGATGTCACTCTGCCTCACCCCCCCCCCCCCACACGACATGCTTCCTCTGCTACCCCAGCTTTTGCTCCCCGTGATGAGTATGCTAGGCTGGTCTTCAAAGAAAATTTGAGCACTGACACTAAACTACGGTGGCTGACTGAAGTAAACAAAACCTTCACTCTTGATAAGGAGCTGGCAGAGGTGAAAATGTCTGCTATCACATCTAAGTTTGTATATATCGCAAGGAGTCGTGAGCACATCATTGGCAGGGTGAAGGGTGGTGAATTTCTGTCCATAAGCCTGGATATTCAAGATTCAATAGACAGACCCCGTAAGTATTTAACTTATCTTATTACCCGTTACCCTATTGAAGCAGACCCTAACCTTGCTAAGGAACTGCCTGGTGTATACAGTGCACGAAGATTTCTTCAAAATGGGAACCCTATTAATCGCATTGTCATCACATGGAGTCTACTAGAACCACCACCATCTGTCTATGAGTTTTCCTTCCTCCCTTGCCTCCCTCCTTGTGAATTACGCAGGATGAAGGATGATCAGCCCAACTGTTTCAACTGCTGGGGTACTGGCCATATCTCCCGATATTGCTCTGCCTCACCTAAGTGTGCCTGGTGTGCTGCAGCCCATTCCACACGCACCTGTCCATACCGTAAACCTGTTACTGATGCTTCCACCTCATTGTCAGAATCATCATCAACTCCAGAGACTGTGCATTGGAAATGCCCTCGGTGTGGTGAAGCAGGAGTTAATGTTTGGCATGGATGTTCCAAACGGTCATGCGCTGCCACACAGTCACTTCCACTGATGACACCACCACCACCACCACCACCACCACCACCACAACAACCAGTGTCAACCGTCTCATCATACTCTACTGAATCAGCTGAAATTTCAAAACTTCGTAAGGCTGTTGCTGCCTTGGAATCGCACTTTACAGCACTAACGACACGTTTTGATGCTATTGATACACGCTTCGATAGCTTGATCGTTCAACAGGCTACCACTGCAAGTAACCTCGATACACTGGTCAAGGCACAACAAGTTCTTATAACCTCTGTTGCCTCACTTACTGAGAAGCTAGACACTGTTGCCTCTTGTCTTGAAAGGGTCAGTGGCCTCCTGCGTCTTCGGTACATGCTCGACCTGTCTCTCGCAGTGTTAAGGGTAAACTTCGCTAGACTCATGCAACTACATGTCCTTTCATGGAATGCCCTTGGAATTAGACAATACTCCAGACTGACTGCACTCAGGACATATGTTTATCGCCATCACCCACAAGTAATATTTATTCAAGAAGCCTTCCCTGGCGGTGCTCAGCCAGGTGATGAAGCTCCAAAACTCTCTGGTTATGTTTCATATGTACATCATGTCAGGAATGGTCTTATTACTTACATCCACTCTACTCTCCCTCATCAATTCCTTCGCTCATCAGCAGATATTAACATGACCTTCCAACTTTTTCAGGTTAAGATAGGTGATGGTCATATTCGATTATGCAATGTTTACTCTGCCCCTGGCCTAATTAACCTCTCAGCACTTCCTACACCTACAAACCTTAGCATGATCTACATGGGGGATTTCAATGCCAGACACCCAGATCTAGGTGATGTCTCTCCGATTCCGAATCGCAGTGGAGTTCCTCTGCTCAACTACATCCGTCGTTACCATTTAACCCGTTGGGATACAGGTGGTGCCACACACATCCGGGGGGGGGGCACTCTTGATCATATCCTTACATCTGGGCTTGTAGCATCACGTGTCTCCTGTCATTCTGTTCCCTCGCTCTTTTCTGACCATGTTGCCTTATGTCTACAGTACGCAATACAGACTCATCCAAGTGACCCCTATCATCGTACCCGCATCACCATTCCACCCAAGTACTGCCCAACATATGTTTCATACATCTCGTCTGTCCTACCTACCTTTGATAAACACTCCCCAGAACACCTGTATAATTCTTTGGTAAAAGCTACCCATGACTTCTATCAACTATATATCGCCAGACCTCACATCAAAAGTCATCTTGTTGCCCATGCTTGGACCTTGGATCAACGCATTATGCAAGCAGAGAGAGTTGCGGCCGATGCTGGCCTTGCCTTTCAGACACAACCGACACCTAATCATCTACTTCAATATCAGCAGGCGAGGGATGATTTAGTTGCTCTCCAGAAGTGTGTCTACACTGAGTCATGGTATAAATACACTGACCTAATTAACCACCAGACTAGCGTTGGGACCATGTGGCATCTCATTAAAAGGACTGTCAAGAAAAAAACCACATGTGCACTTCATCACAGTCCACAAGCATATGCCCAGGATCTCATCACTACTTGGTCAACCCAGTCACGGTCCAGTAATCTCCCTGTACAAATCCAAGAAGCACTCTCTTCCCAGAGCAATTTACGCAACCTTCATCTGATGGCTGCATTGTTGGAATCAGACGAGGAGGACAAAGAGCTGATCACCGAGGATGAGCTGCGACGTGCTGTTATGGGAAATAAAAATTCTGCTCCTGGAGATGATGGCCTTACTTATCAAGTGCTTCGTCTTCTCCAGAAGGTTCCTGGAAATCCTCTTCTACAATTGTATAATCTTTGCTACCAACTTGGATATGTACCTGCTGCCTGGATCATTAGCACAATTATTCCTATCCCAAAGCCTGGAACTGATAAATACCGGCCTATCTCCCTCACCTCATGTTTTAGTAAAGTGTTTGAGCGTATATTACTAACCAGGCTAATGTATCGGTTACAAGAAAAACTTTCTCCCCATTTGTATGGCTTTCTTCCACAGAGGAGTACTCATCACTGTTTAGCTGAACTCTACTCCCGATTTTCCTCCAACAGTGTAGTTGCCTTCCTTGACCTCAAAAGTGCTTTTGATATAGCCAACCGGGATATAATTCTTGATCAGCTTGTCGAATTTGGTGTCAGAGGAAACCTTCTGAAGTGAATAAACGGTTATCTCAGTAACAGAAAATCGCGTGTTTTCTTTAAAGGTGCATGTAGCTCCTATGAAAATTTTGAGCTTGGCACACCTCAGGGCGGTGTATTGAGCCCATTTCTTTTTAATATACTTATGCACTGTGTACTGTCTCTCCTCCCTGCTATCCCTGGAACCACTGTAACCTGCTATGCTGATGATGTCTGCATCCACTCCACTACCCCTCGAGACCTTCAACGTGTCCTTCAAGACTTCTACAGGTCCTGTACCTCCTGTGGCCTCATACTCTCCCCAGAAAAAAGCAGAATCTTCTCTGCGCGGAATCTCCGAGACCTGCCAGTGTTCACTATGGGTGGGAATATTATACCTCACTGCACACAGTATACATATCTAGGTGCACCAGTCAGGATCACCCCTGCTATACCCGCACGACAACGAATCCACCCCATGGTGAAAAACCTTCTTGATCGACTGGAGCCTCGCTTCACTCCCATCAAGTGGCTTGCGACCAGGGCCACAGGTATATCTATCCCCTTGGCTAAAACCCTCTATATCCTCTTCCTAAGGTCAGTTGTTGACTATTTATCTCCTGCTTTAATTCAATTATCCAGACAGGCATTACAACCACTAGAACTGTTCCAAAATAGGGTAATGAGGTTTATCCTAGGTTGCCCTCCCACCACTCGGATAGTCAACATGCAGACTGAACTCATGTTACCTCCATTAATAGAGAGAATTTATGCCAATGTAACTTTGTTTTCTGTTAAATGTCTACACTCTCCACAATTTACTCCAAACTTCTCTGCTGTCCTCAGAGCATCACTTGACGAAGATTCACCAAGACCTCAACTCCGGCAAGGGGGCCATAACCTAGTTAGGGCAGTATGTGAAAATCTTCGACACCTTGATATTGGTGTACCTGAGCAAGCTGTCATCCAAGATTTGCCACCATGGCGGGTTCCTATTCCTGCTGTCACTTTCACACCAACCTCTAAAGATGCCCATCCCAGTCTACAGAAACAGCTGGTTTTGGAAACAATATTCAATGTGTCAATTTCAGTTCCTGCAGGACACCACATCTACGTTGACGGCTCAGTACAGGCAGATGGAAGTGCAGCATGTGCTATGTTCTCCCAAACTTTAGAACCTCCTGAGGGTGGGTGGCATGGTCGCAGGTTGCCAAACTCATCCAGTTCCACTTATTGCGAACTTCAAGGTATATGGGATGCAGTAACTCTACTTGTTAGAAGAAATGTGAATGGATTGGTGATCTGTGACTCCAAATCTGCACTCCAGGCACTGACATCTTCTAGGCCCAGCTGTGGCCGTGTTGTGCGAGACATACTGTGTCAACTCGCTGCTGCTTACAATGCCTCGCTTGTCGTGTCCTTCATGTGGATGCCCTCCCATATTGGGCTTGCTGGGAATGACATGGTGGATAGTCTTGCTAAAGCTGCCTGCACACTGGACCTTGATGACAGAAATGATGAGCCCTCACTTCGCTGCCTTAAACATAGAATATTTTCAGCAGCTTTTGCTTGTACAGTACAGCGCAGGGATGCAGAGAGGGGCACTAGTGTTTCCATACAACATCATGATAACTTTCTGCATAGCCGTCACAAGTACCGGCGTCGTGGACTCATGGTGCGTAGGCATAATGTCGTAAGTGCCAGGATAAGGTTGGGATATCGTCCTGTGTGGCAGGTTGGACAGGCACTAGATATACCACACTACACCTCATGTAAACTGTGTAACCTTGCTAATGCCAATAACCTTGAACACTACTGTCTTCATTGCCCCACTGTCAGGAATCTGTTACCTCAAGGACAAAATTTACTTCAAACCTGTCAATATTTACTCAAAGATGACCACCTAGATGTAATTTTGACTCGTCATCCACACTTTGGTGGCTGCTAAACTGTCTGTTGCAGTTGTTGTGATAATGGAATACGAACCCATATATGTTATTTTTGTGAATGATATACTGATGATTCAATGCTGTATTTTTTTTTTTCCTGATGTACTGTATGTAACCTTGTTTGACGTCGTTGGTCGTAATAAATTTATTAAATAATCGTAAGTGCCAGGATAAGGGTGGGATATCGTCCTGTGTGGCAGGTTGGACGGACACCAGATATACCACACTACACCTCATGTAAACTCTGTAACCTTGCTAATGCCAATAACCTTAAACACTATTGCCTTCATTGCCCTACTGTCAGGAATCTGTTACCTCAAGGACAAAAATTTATTTCAAACCTGTCAATAGTTACTCAAAGATGACCACCCAGACGTAATTTTGACTCGTCATCCACACTTTGGTGGCTGCTAAACTATCTGTTGCAGTTGTTGTGATAATGGAATACAAACTCGTATATGTTATTATTGTAACTGATACACTGATGATTCAATGCTGTAATTTTTCTTTTTATGTTGATTTTTGATGTACTGTATGTAATTGCCAATATGTAACTTTGTTTGACGTCTTTGGGCGTAATAAATTTATTAAATAATCTCTCTCTCTCTCTCTCTCTCTCTCTCTCTCTCTCTCTCGTAAATACTATATATCTTCCATATTTTCACTACTTGTATATCATATATATCGCTTTTTATAAATATTAAAAATTCTCTCTCTCTCTCTCTCTCTCTCTCTCTCTCTCTCTCTCTCTCGTAAGTAGTATATCTCTTCCATATCTTTTTTGCTTGTTTATCTTATGTACCGCTTTTTATAATTATGAAAACTTCTCTCTCTCTCTCTCTCTCTCTCTCTCTCTCTCTCTCTCTCTCTCTCTTGTAAATACTGTCTCTTCCATATTTTCTAGGTTTTTTACATATATAACAGTTTTTATAAAAGCGAAAAATTGTGTACATCTTTCCTTGCAATTACATTAATGCCATTTAAATGCCTTATAGATAAGGATATTCCCTCTGAAAACATCATAGGATGAGGCTTCCATGTAATCAAGAGTAATTGCTGATCATATAATCATTAGCAACGACGTCAATCATTACTCTTCATCATTTCTATATCATTATTTGTCACTGACATTTCCTATGGTGTCATTTTCACATTTATTTTAGATTTATATTTTTCTTCGCGATTTGAAAGGTTCATTGTCATCCGTCAAGATTATATATGAAACATTTATCATTTTCTATAAATTATGCTCTCTCTCTCTCTCTCTCTCTCTCTCTCTCTCTCTCTCTCTCATTTCTTTTCATGACTTTAATTGGGTGTTAGTCCAACAGTTTTTTTTTTATTTCTTTTTATTTTTTTTTCTTGGTGAATCATTTCTTTCATAATGAAGTACCTTGGATGTCAGGATGCTAGAAAACCCTAAATCAATCAATCAATTAATCATAATGAAGTAATAATTCTTCTCAGAAAACGATTTCAGTCGAATAAGAATTCTTGTTAACAGTATGCAAATAAAGATTACTTTGTGAGTTAAGGTCAATTTTTGTACACATTTAATCATGCAATAAACAAATCTTTTTGGCTATGCCTATATTATTCTTTTACCTTTTATATACGAGAAGGAGATTTATGTTTAAAACATGTGCTAGAGCTATTTCTCATTTTAAGAATTTCCGTCATTGCAAATTTCCCTTTATTTTCATTATCTTTTTATACATTTATTCCCTTCCGTCACCGATAATCAAATTTTTCATTCGAATTGTTCTTGTATAGCAGTATATTATATAACGATGTTCTAAATAATCCATTGATAAATATGCATTATATAGAATTTTTTCGTCCTGTATTAGTATCTATAATAGGTTTCATAATGGTAATCCTTATATAACCGATGCAGATTATTTTCTATTTTCGTCCTTAACACTCATTATTCGCTGTTAAAAATGATCGAAAAATATTACTCATAAGAAAAGCAGCGCACTTAAGAAGCTAAAAGAAATGCTGGCTTTTATAATATTAAAGCCCCTTGTCTCTGAACTTATTCAAGCAAAAACAAACATTAGCAAGATTAATCACTAACGTGCAAAGTACTTAGAAGAAGACAGTATGCTCCAAAACCATTAATATCCATTATCGAAGCAAATAATTCATTCCTATCTTACTTTAATAAACTCTCTCTCTCTCTCTCTCTCTCTCTCTCTCTCTCTCTCTCTCTGTACATATATGCATATATACACTGTATATATATATATATATATATATATCTTTAATAAGCTCTCTCTCTCTCTCTCTCTCTCTCTCTCTCTCTCTCTCTCTGTATTATATATATATATATATATATATATAGATATATATATATATGTGCATATATATACTGTATATATATACATACATACATATATATATATATATGTATATATATATATATATATATATATCCTAAATATAATATTAATTATATCATTACTCAATATGATACAAGTACTGTACGTGAGTATATATCAAATGAAAGAAATGCATCCGCTTGAATGCTGCAGTACCTCATTTCTCCAGCGCGAGGCTTATGACAGTTATGCATCTGCTGAAGAGGGGACCGTATTGAACTTCACTGAATGGTGCAAACTGGGGAGTAATAAAAGACGCACTTACAGTAATAGAACTTAACCCCGCAGCTTGAACTATCAGTGCTATTTCTTGTCAGGGTTAAAAGGAAGGGGGACTTTCATCTATTTAGATGTGCTGGTAGCCATTGTGCCGTGGATCTTTTCATTAGACCATACCAATTATGCTAAGTGGCTGCTCGTGCATATCGAAGATTTAGCCGGTATTGAAATATGCGATCTATAGTAGTATGCAGAATTTTGTGCTGGAAATTTTCTTGCCTATGCATGCAAACATTTTTCTTAGCAAATGCATAAGACCAGGCACACGAGGAAAACATTATACTTGTGAAAGGTCTGGTGCTGCGGCAGACCTACCAGAGAAATCGGTGGCTTTCACAAGGTAGATGGTTGCCATTGAGTAGTTTGAGATAAAATCTAAATCGAAAGCTGAAAGCTTCATATAATACACGTCAACATGAGTAAGTTCCAAGCATTCAAACTTCATTTGTCGAGGAAACCAAATCCATTTATAATATCATGCAACATACATAACCTTCCCGAGCGTAGAAATTTTTCAGCACTGAGCGTTCTACATCTAGTTTGTACTGCATTTTTTTCCCCAAAACAACAGCATCTATGTTCAGTTGGATTTTATATATATATATATATATATATATATTTATATTTATATATATACATATATATATATATATATATATACATATACATATATATACATATATATATATATATATATATGTGTGTGTGTGTGTGTGTGTGTATGTATATATATAACATCATTCATATTCTCATGTCGTTTCCAATTAAGATGCGTAATCATTCACTTTTCACTTAGCAGCGGATTGGATGTTTGGTACATGATGGCAATACTAGAAAGTTAAAGGGAAGATTACATAACCGATTAAAAATCCTTGCAGCGTAGCAAATACAAATATATCAATGCTATCAGGAGGATCGATATTTACCCAATTTTTCACTCTATCTTGAGCCCAGCAACATGATATAAATATCTAATTAATTTTTCTTTTCCTTTACGATTATTTCCGAACCAATCATGGACACTGCAATGAAATAAGAAAAAGGATAAAAAAAAAAACTGTTACCGGACCTTCCTACTTAGTTAACAACAAATTTCCTAAGTAAAGAGTCCATAAAGAACTAAAGAAGATTGAAATTATATCTTGCCAGTGAAAGGTGTGATTATATAAACGCCCAAGTAAAGCTGACTGCCCTTCGCTTGTAATTTTTCCTTGTCCTTACAATTTTTCAATAACTCATTCTATCAGAATTATCAAGTAGCATAAACGAGCAAAACTTGACAGTACAATGCTTCTCTTTACTTGTATGTTCCCACATACTGTATTGCAAATACAGTATCTCTCAAGGGAAGATTCATAACAAACGAAAATGAAAATCATAGGGAATGTCTATGTGAATATCACCTGGAAAATTTGGTCACTTTTTTCTTTTTCTCTCTGCACTCATAAGAAGATTTCTTGAGGGAGAAATACTGCTAATGGAAAAGGTCCTGAAAAAAAAAGTGTGAAGAAACGAAATTGCTACACAAAGTACAAAAACATCGTCCTATATGCAATAACTTTTAGAAATATATAGCAAAATGAAGCATGGGTGAGTTGTTGGTTGAATAAATATTAGAAAATGAATGCATACTGCATATCAGACAAGTTCCCTATAAAATGCAATTTAAAACATTATTCGAGATTTTTTTTTTCCTTTTGAGCATTAGTAAGGTTACACCAAAGTTATTCAGATGTGAAATAGAATAGGGGTTACTGTTTTAATAAAGTATACTGGAATTTAAGATCCACATTAGAGATGCATTCTGTGTTCTTCCTAAGAATTAATTACATGAATTTATAAATGTAAACATACATATCAGTCTATTGATTGATTGCTCGATTGATTTAGTTTTCTGGCATCCTGACATCTATGGTCATTGACGCCGAATATATCGGTATATATGCACATATGGACAGAAAATAAGTATGTATATATATATATATATATATATATATATATCTGTATATACTGTATACTGTATATAGATATGTATATATGCATATATAATAATAATAATAATAATAATAATAATAATAATAATAATAATAATAATAATAATAATAATAACAATAAACATCGGCAATTTTCTTGATGAGTGGTCATGTTCTTCCAAGGAATACACCTACATAAAGACCTATGTACGCCACATGACAACCCCTTACAAACACTGTTATTCACATTCATATCTCATGAAAAAGGTACTTCCAATCACAAACATTTTTACCACATATAATCAATTCAATCCTACACTAATTTATTTACTCTGCCTGCTTATTGAGGCGAGAAATGAGTTTGAAATATGTACAATAACCCATCAAGTTATCAGAAACGGAATTCCAAAATATCTAAGAGAATTACTACATATTGTGGAACCCAGAAATCGTGTTGACACAAAAATAGTTACAGATGATTTCAAATTATTGGAACCTACATATATGTCTACTGTAGGCTCTAGAACCTTTAAACACGCAGCCCGAGACAATATAATAAGCTCTCACTAGACATACGAAAGACTGAAGATATTAGGGCTTTCAAGAGGAAACAGGAATTTCTTGTTCTCTAAGTGGTTCGATAGTGTGGATTTGACAATAAAAGAGCAATATGCGGTGTAAAATGTTGAATGCTTTGGAACGAACATAATAAAATGACTGTGAAGGTCCTGCAGGGAGTAGGGTTCCCCTGCTGTATAGGACAAGAAACACAGCTCTTAAAGTAAATTTAAGTGAGTAAATCTTCCTCTCCTCGTACCTCTTATCACTTACTAATTATCAACTATATCTCAAAACATAAATTCTCAAAACATATTTATCCTATCATTTAAAGATACCTTTTCATTCCTTCCAGGATATCTACATCTTTACAGATTCCTCTTACATAGCACATACTGTTAAAAAATCTTGTTAACATTCAACATCCATTCCCTATTTCAAAAAAAGAGAGTTGAAGCAATAAATTGATATCAATGATTCCATAGACACCGAAACTCTCTTCCAAATCTTTTGCACATATCCTGCTACCCTGTTTATTCCAATAATATGTGATTTATTTCTTCTAGAATGTCATCCTAATGCGTTACATTTACTTCCATAAGCCTCTACGACTGATTCTATTACTCCCCCTAGAGTACTAGCGTCCATTGCTCAGTCGACTTAGCTTCCATTTACATGAACCCTTACACTTACTTACATTTAATTCAAACGTTCTCATTATTCAAACAGTTATAAAAAAATTTCTGGTTGTTTCAATTTTCTTTCATTATTCATAACTGATAATGTATCTTATGTAAGCATCAGTCCTTCCTCAGTCCATTTACAACCCATTTTCTCATCCTTTAACTAACTGTGTAACTATATTTAATGTCCTTAATCGGACTTCTTGGGCGTCTCCATCCAAGAAAACATTAATAATAAAATAAAATAACAACTTTAAATTACGCCTCGCTAGCTTTTACATAAGAAAAAGCAAGGCCAAAATTTTACTAGAAGCTCCAGATAGTAAAAGAAAAGCCAAAAAAAAAAAAAAAAAAAAATCATAATGCCAACGAATACTCTTAACAAAAGTACCCGAAGGAAAGAAAAATAAAATAAAATAAAATTTTATGTGTAAGTCCAAATCTTCAGGTGTGAAATGGCAAGTAAAGCTTTGGTGGCCGAGATGGGTGTAAGGTCGATGGAATAGAATGGCAATGTGCCTCTCATAAAGAAGTGAGGGAATCTAGGACCCGCTAAAACCGTAATCCCTTCGAATGTTATTTCGGACGAAATTGGAAACGGAAAAGAAGGGAAATGCAGCCTAAGGAACAATTGAGGTTTTCTTCGTACTACACGTCTACTATAATGGTGGTCCCGCAAATCTATTTTGTTCATTCCACGCATTTAAATTTAAACATTAACTTTGATGTATATATATATATATATATATATATATATATATATATATATATATATATATATATAATATATATATATATATATATACATATATATATTTATATTTATATGTATATATATATATATATATATATACGCATAAACAAGTTACCCATAAATATATGCAGAATTATATACATGCATACATATGAGAAAGCTTATGGGATGAACAACTCGCTATACAATTCTCCATTAGGCCTCATGCAAAAACAAAGAGAAAGACCGGAGATGGAAAAAGGGTGAGGCCTAGACACAAGGGAAACGATAGTCTGTATATCTTCAAGAAAAAAGAAAGGTACTACGGAAATCAGAAAAACACAGAAAATAGCAAATATGTGTATATTCTTTTATCTCTTAAAATCTCTTCCAGAATTTCTTCTGACTGTAGTACGATGAATGCAGCCATGTAAAACCAATTGCGTTAGAATGATCATTAATAACTGTTATTACATTGAAAACTCATTGACTTGGCAAGTTTTGTGTTTGGTAACATATAATGAAACAAGATGATCTCTATATTTTAGTAAACTTTATTGCGGGAAAAAAAGTTTCGATGAATTAATAGGAGAAAATATTCTAGTAATTATTTCATTGAGGAAAATTCCCCGCAAATCGTGTAATTTTTCTTTGTAATCAGGGTTATATTGTATATATATATATATATATATATATGTATATATATATATATATATATATATATGTATATACATATAGTTTGTTCTCAATGGTCTACATTTAACTTTAATATTTCCTCAAACTCTTACTCTTGTCCCTTCTGATTTCCATGAGATTTGAATGTTTCAAATTTTTAAGACTAATTTTTAAGTCTGATCATGAAGTTTATTATATCACATATGAAATCTCATATGGCCCGTGGTATTGTCTATGATAATTCTTTTAATAAACAAAAAAATCATCCACATAAACATTCGTAGTTTTCTTTTCTTTAATTAAGTCGATGATCTGTCATCTAATGGTGATCAACAAAGACTTTAACTTACCATAAGAGGTAAACTGTTCCTCATATTTTCATTGGTAAGAATTTCTATTAATATTTTTATTACTATACTTATTACTCATTGCTTCATGATAACTTTTATCAGAAGGATGTAATCTGTAAAACATAAAATTTAAGGTTTGCAATATTCAGTCAAATAACAAAATTGCTAATATCAATGGAATGACATATAAAAATTTTGTTTGGATTTGTAAATTGTGTATAAGCGCATTGTTCTGCTTAAAGAAAACTATTGAAAAAATCTTCATTTCATAAATCCGAAAACCTTTGCCGCTGACATCTGACTTTTGTTGCCATCTAATTAACGAGGTACTCTTTGCTGCTGTTGCCATCAGACAGTTTGCTGCTAAAAGGGATTTTCAAAAATGAAGGTTACAAAATTTCAGCGATTTTTCTTAACATTTCCTTTATTGTTTGTTCAAGTAACTTAGGACATCATTGTGCCATTTACTGTTTTCACTCGGCTATTTAAAATGTAACAGAACACTACCTTATAGAAATAAAATTGTTTATTAATCTATTGTTACTGTTCACATAGTTAGCCATTTTTTTCAGAAGCTATTGAAATACCTATCTCCAAATATTTTGCTTTTCCTCAAATGTTTTCTCTTTTTTTGTCGAAAAAAACATAATCTTGAAATATTTTCCTACTTATCAAAGTTTTTTTTTCATTTCTTGCATTCTTTTAGTCCCTACAGACTGGGCACTCATTGACAGAATCGCAGTCTTCCCCCACAGACTCCCCATCTACATTCAGTTCAAATAAAAAGAATCATCCGGATTATAATTCTAATTAATTTAGGGTCTTTTGAACCATCGACAATCTGTCGTTGCTGTGCGATTCTGGAATTCCAGCGACCGATCTATTTTAAATCCTTTACGTTCTAATAGCGCCAATTACAGTCCTCTGCCAATTACAGCCATTCCGAGTACATGGAATGAAACTATACCGATAGGTGCAGTACGCTGGCGATTTTTTTTTTTTACTTTTCTGATTTTATACATTATGTTAGAACTAAATTTTTGCAGAGTGCTACCTACAGTATTACTTGGGTTTTGTAAAATACTTTGGTTCATGCTATTGAATCGAAATCCCTTTATTTCATTACTATCAGCATGTTTTTTTTTCGGCACCCATTCTCAATGTAGCAATAGATGAGGAGTAATATATAGTTATAGGATTTTTATTCACTCTTTCAGAGACTTTTATTCATAGGATATAACTGACTTTCGTGAGAAATTTGATTTGATTAACCAATGATTTACTAATCATATCCTATTATCCACGACAGTGGGGGAGGGGAGGGGGGGAGCTAACTTTTGTGACAGCAAATTGTAATTCACTAATATCATTAGATATTTCTATTTCCATAATTTATATGATATTTACTCTCCTTCTTCCTTCCAGTATAAGTTATATGTTATAATGTTTGTACCTTTTTAAGTTTATAGATATCATATTGGTTAAAGAAGTGTAAATTTAAATTAGATTATCATGGAGCAATTGTTTTACAAGGAAAACTTAACCTATCTGTAATTTTAACAGAAAAAAATTATCCAAAATTCAGTACTGCTTGCCAAACTTTGTTGTCGTGACATCGAGAACATTTCTTACCGCATTTTACCAAAATAGATATTGTTGCATAAATTGCTCTTATTTCTTTCCACTCTCAGTCAATTTAGTGTTTTAGCTAACACAGGCCAAACAACTATTATAAGTTCCTTTGTAAGAGTTGATGCATATGACACATGGTAAGACTGCAAAATTAAAATATTCAGTGCATTTAGAATCCTGTAATCTATGTATCCAGATTAATAATTCATATCGCATGCAAACTAATTTTTGGTAACACATTCCCTCCTCTCAGGACTATGAGATTTCCCAGTAAACTTCTTTTCATTGAAGCAATAAGATTTACCGAATAAAGAAATGATCAAACAATAAGTACCTCAATATGTTAATATATCACAGTAGTTACCTGGTAATCTGCTATAAACTTGGAAATAGAAAAATATTATCTTTTTATAGAAGTGACATATATGCAGCATGCCTCAGCCAAACCACCAAAACCTCTGATTTAAAAGAAAACAAAGAGTTCTTAAAATTTTCATTTATATTCATAAAAAGATTTAATAAATAGAATGAGGCCATTCGATGAATTATTCCTTTGATTTGCATCAGCATTATTTGTTATCTCGTTCTCTTTGTATTTCATTAGCACAAAGACTTATGAATATAAAAATAGAAATATGGAGGTGGCATAAATCTACTGAGACAAAAAAAAAAAAAAAGAAGTATAAAAATACTGAGAAATTAACGTCACGTACACAGATCATCATGTTTTGCAAGCAGATAAAAAAAGCAAACAACAGAAATACATTTTTTTTAGAAAACTACTCTGAATACATTGCTGCCAACAATAGAATCCCTCTGTAAAGAGATTTCTCAAATAGCTTTAAAGCAGTTTTCAACGTCAGTTCTCTACTTGAAACCGAATTGCATTACGCTATGGATTCTAGATCCACTTGTGTTATTGCAACGAGACATGAACACAACCACTCACAAACACAAACATACACCCATACACACAAAAGTACACACACAAATATATATATATATATATATATATATATGTGTGTGTGTGTGTGTGTGTGTGAGTGTCTGTGTACATAAATAAAAAGGGTCCCAGATTAAAGATAAGCATAAAAAGGAGATTATCCATACAAAAACTAGAAATTAAGATGAATGAATTTATAGCATCTAGTGACGATCCCATTTTCTAAACCACAATGAAAATTTCGAATATCCATTACTATTACTTGGGATTTTTTTTTCATTCATCCTTTGTTTTGCAACCTCTCAGTCCAGGTGTCTTATTCCTAAGATTTTCATAGACTTTTGGTGGAGCTTTTCACCAATGTAATTTTCTTTATAGGTAAAGTTCTGTGTATTCTCATTTTGCCTTATCTGTTGAAACGTTCTGATGTGTTTGAAAGTCAATGCGAAAAATTTTGATCAATATCAATATAAACCTCTCATCGTAGTACGAGTAGAAATAAGGGAGTAAATACACACTGATATTTCTGTAAAACGTATTGAAAATGAATATACAAAGAGAGCTTGCGAGAACCTGTTCGAGTCTCCTTTCCAATCTGAGTAAAGGTGTTGTCTTTTTAAGTAGCTTGAACAATAATAACGACTACAGCAGCAAATGCAGCCGTTCCTATTCCACTGCAGGACAAAGGCCTCAGACATTTCCTTATTCATGCCTGGAGTTTGGCCAGTTTCCATCACAACGCTGACTCATGCGGATTAGTAATGGTGGAAGACTTTAGTCTGATCATTCATAGCAAACCAACCTAGTACGAGTGTCACTGAGTAATGCAGCTTTGCTGATTATAGTGATACGCAAACGTTTTCACCACAATGAGGTATCCCCACTCAGAAAGGGAGCAGCTTTAACACTTTAATCAAATTGAAGAGGAGAATTGAGTAGGTTTTCGAAAGTTATCTTTATATTTCAATTTTTAATACCTTTTACATCAATATTAATGAGGATTTGCTCCTCATTTAATACTTCAATGAGACCTTTTTATTCAAATTCAATACTAGATTGGACTGGCTTTGGAAATGAATTTTTCGTAAATTCTAGTTATTCTCATATTTTTTTTTTTCCAGTGGGTGCAGCCGACCTTGGAATTTGTTTCCTTTGCTTTTGAATATACAATAAAATATAGGGTTCTGTTCACGCTTCTATATTTCACATGAAAAACTTTGAAATAACTGTCCCTCTAAGATAGGGATAGTGGATTTAAGAGTACCAATGACTATATGTGGAGTCACCAACAACCACTTCCTGGGGTCCCTTGGTAATTGGGTTGAAATAAGTCATATCTTGATAACAATGAATTATGCTACACTTGAAAATTTACTGTAAAAAAATCGGTAAAAATCCTAGCATAAAAGTTGCCAAACATTTACCGTTTTAAAAACGGATATATCGACGTAAAGGATTGTTATTATGGTCACCAACTCGTAAAAGATAATAACAAAATATGGTAAAATTACGGTCGCTTGTATTTTACTGAAATACGGCTGAAAACAGTATATTTTTTTTACGGAGATTTTCAAATTAAAATTACGGTTTTCTTTAAGTGTTCATATAACTGGTTATAGTGGCTATACATTCAATAGCAATAATTTGCTTGAGATTTCTGGTGCTATTCTATCTATTATGGTAAAGTAAAATACATTTTGCCTTGCAAAAAAGCAAAAGAAAAATAATATGCACAAAAGCAAAAATAACAAAGCAAAAATATGATATGCACAAAAGAGAAAAAATAAAGTTATTTTTCTATTGTGTATATATTTTTTTGCTTTTTGCTAGGCATAACGTATTTTACTTCACCATAACTGAGTTATTCTCTTTAATCATTAAAGAGAACATTTCATAGTGCAAGCATTCAAGAGAACTTTATGAACATTTAAAACAATACAAGTGTATGATAGAAGCAAAAATAAAAAATAAACCTAAAATAAAACGGCAATTGACTCAGAGGGCTCTCTCTCTCTCTCTCTCTCTCTCTCTCTCTCTCTCTCTCTCTCTCTCTGTACAGAGCATTGTTAAGACTATCTCTCTCTCTCTCTCTCTCTCTCTCTCTCTCTCTCTGTACAGAGAATTGTTATGACTAAGATCTCTCTCTCTCTTTCTCTCTTTTTGTACAGATCATTGTTAATACTAGATCTCTCTCTCTCTCCCTCTCTCTCTCTCTCTCATATATATATATA
>NC_090751.1:40539813-40542313 GCF_036898095.1 Palaemon carinicauda
TTCCATTTTACAGGATTATGATAAAAAATTAGTAAAGTATTAAAGGGCATCAATTGCATTCGAAAAGTATACCCCAAAAGAAAAGACAAAAGAGTGAGAGGGAAGGAAAGAACGATAGATAGTCAGATAAAGACAATAAGAGAGAGAGAGAGAGAGAGAGAGAGAGAGAGAGAGAGAGAGACTGGCTGCTAAAGACGTTAACTCTTAACACATTCACTTCCAACTTAGCAAATCCCAGACACGTCGTCACTCCCCTTGTCATCAAAGGCTTTTCCCCTACCTGTCTTTTTTTCGCTTTTTCCTCCAGACTGGATACTCATCTACAGATTACACATGCAGAAATGCAATCTACCACGCATATCCCCTACCTACATGCTGTTGTAAACAGGAGAGAGAGCAACGCAGAGCATAATGCTGATTAATTTGGAATCTCGTCAGTACTGTACCTTTGACAATTTATCACCCTGATAGGATTCTTGAAGTAATAGCGATCCGTTAAATCATCTACTTTTTTTTTTTTTTTTTTTTTTTTTTTTTTTTTTTTTTTTTTTTTTTTTTTTTAAAAAGCGACCAATTCAGTTTTCAGATAATTGTGCCTGGTTACATTTTATGAAATGAAACAAAAAACGGCATAGTTGTCCTTTTAATTAATGATAACAGAGCAAAAGTTTCCGCAAAAATTTTGTCATGTGTGGATTTACTTTGTATTTACTAAAGATTTTTGGATATTGCTTTATTTTTCTGCCCATAATTTTCTTTAGTGGAGGATAATGTACCATTCGAAGGTATCAATAGTTAGGAAACATAAACCTCACCTGACAAAGCTAAAAGTAAAGAGATTGCATCATCTGAACGAACGGCTCATATGCTTTGAAATTATATTCCTTGCCTAGAGAATCAGGTGTAACGTTATGAAACAAAATTTCGAGTAAAATTACAAAATCACTCTTTCTATCCCCTTAGTATTTGAATCTAAGGGTAGAAGAGACTCTTCAGCTATGGTAAGCAGCTCTTCTAGGAGATGGACACTTCAAAATCAAACCATTGTTCTCTAGTCTTAGTTAGTGCCATAGCCTCTGTACCATGGTCTTCACTGTCTTGGGTTAGAGTTCTCTTGCTTGAGGGTACACTCGGGCATACTATTCTATCTAATTTCTCTTCTTCTTGTTCTATTAAAATTTATATAGTTTATATAGGAGATATTTATCTTAATGATGTTACTCTTCTTAAAATATTTTATTTTTAACTTTTTCCTTTCCTAACTGGGCTATTTTCCCTGTTAGAGCCCCTGGGCTTATAGTATCCTGCTTTTCCAACTGGGGTTGTAGCTTAGCAAGTAATAATAATAATAATAATAATAATAATAATAATAATAATAATAATAATAATAATAATAATAATAATAATAATCTAAACAGCAAGTATCATCCTTAGAGTAATATGATTTATACTAGTACTCTCTTTTCCGTAATAAGAGGCAAATTTATCAGCCAGAAGTAAAATAAATGTGGGTGTGTATAACTTTAGATTGAGAAATCGTTGTAATATGAATTGCGCTATTTCTGTTACCTGAAATGGATTACGAGATATAATGAACAACATTAAAAATCAGCTTTCTATTACGAAGTCATTATTTTGGCGATATAAATATAACATATATAGTTAGATATGTTTTGAATTCTTGGTATTTAGTTACATCCAGGTGTGAACAGTATATAATTCTAATCGTGTATAATTTTATGTACCTGTTTTTAGTGCGTATGGCTCTAAAATTCTATCAAAAAAAAAAAGAGAGAGAGAGAGAGAGAGAGAGAGAGAGAGAGAGAGAGAGAGAGAGAGAGAAGACATATTTATAGCAGGATGAACTAGAATGAAAAGTCCTGGTTTCAAAACAATTAGCAAAGATTTCAATTCATACAATTGTTTTCGATACATTCTTTACATAAAAGAAATAAAGATAAGGAACAGTTGAATTTCATAATAACGAATTTAACAGGAAAGGGAATTGTGATAGAAAATGATTGTACCTTTATACACTAGTAAAAAAAAATTACACCAAGCAAAACCAAATTTCAACGTTTTAGAAATCTAATTGAGAATACAACCATTTAAATACCTTCGAGAAATATGGCTTTAGGATGCCGTATAAGCTTATTTCTTTCTTCGGTGCGACATAAATCCTAGGTCTTTTTGACTTCTCCCAACTCTACAGTTAGCCAATTTCATTACTGCATTCTTGACAATTAAAATAAAAGTATATTTTTCAGAATTTGTGTACTTTTATTTGCATTTCCCCTTTCTGCGTTGTCACGGAAAAGCATTCTTAAACAACAAATGTTTTAAACCAAAATAAATAGAAATACCAGAATAGTGTTGAAAAAATAAGACTCTGATACTTACAATTGAAATAACAGTATATCGTTATCGATATATTCTATTGTTTAAGAAATAGTCAGACCTTAAAATTACGTATTTTTCCACTCTTTCATTGTGACAATGC
>NC_090751.1:40547313-40549813 GCF_036898095.1 Palaemon carinicauda
CCCAAAATTTATAAATATAAAGGACATACAAGGACTACCAAAGGTCTGCTTTTGGCGCTGTCAGACCGTAAAGGGGCCCATACACGTTCAAAAAAGTCGTCAAAATTTTGATATCAAAATTTTGATGCAAAATTTGATCGTGTGTAGGACGTTTTGACATCAAAACGTCCTACACACGATCAAATTTTGCATAAAATTTTTTATATCAAAATTTTGAAGCAAAATTTTGACGATTTTTTTGAACGTGTATTTAAGCCTAGCGATAGAAAATGTTACATAGAAAGAAATAAATATGAAAAAGGTTATGTATACATATGTTTTCTTTCTTCTCAAGTTGATTGTTATCGGTATTTTTACAGTTGCCTTAGAATTCTAATGAAAATTTTACCTTAGGAGTTTTCTACCGTTAAAAATCTTATTTGTTATATTGAAATTTTATCATCCTTCTTTTAAACATTTTGATTGTTAGACAACCCAACAAATTTGAATTTTCCATGTTCAAAAAGTCTTCAAATTACTTCTGACATGCATGTATCTATCTATTTATACCATACTATAAGCCAAAAGAAGAAAATTTTTTTCTTATTTTTCTCTACAAGGGGAATTCAAAAATATACTAAGAATTCTAAGAATATGTTCCCTAAAGGACATGATATAGGAATTAGGCAATGTAGAATGAAATGTCATTAATATATGATATCTTAAATATCTCTTTTTGAAAATGATGACAAAAATCCTTCTATAATATTCATTTAAATAAAAGAAGTCTATAGATAACACAATCTGTCTACATTTTCATAGAATTATTCAAGTACCCCGCCCCCCACTTTTTCTAACTTCACAGATAATGTGGTTATATAACAACACATTGAAAGATATGTTAATTTAAATGGTTCTAGAAATCAATATACAATGTACAATAGTTGATGTTTAGAATAGTATCCATTTTTATTTGGGGAAAAATATATTTAAAGGATTTTTTAGAAGAATCACATACTAAATAAAGCCAGTCTTACAATAGTTTACATTTTATGTCATGGCTATTAACCCTTTTACCCCCAAAGGACGTCCTGGTACGTTTCACAAAAGCCATCCCTTTACCCCCCATGGACGTACCGGTACGTCCTTGCAGAAAAATGCCATCAAAATGATTTTTTTCATATTTTTGATAATTTTTTGAGAAAATTCAAGCATTTTCCAAGAGAATGAGACCAACCTGGACCTCTCTATGACAAAAATTAAGGCTGTTAGAGCAATTAAAAAAATATATACACCAAAATTTGCTGGAAAAAAAAATGAAATTTCCAAATAGCCTGGGGGTAAAAGAGTTAATTGCCTTGGCTTAGATCACAAAATTAATAGGTTAAAGGGAGACACAGTCATCTATATTAATGGCTTTACCCAGATAAATATTCAGGTAACAATTTCAGTCCCTTTACCATAAGTGACCATAAGAATATTACCATTGACTTTTTACCGTTGATCTCCTTTGATATCCTCTCTTCTTATACTGAACGTATTCATGGTTAGAGGCAAAAGTAATATTCTAGAGTTTACCATAACTCCATTATTATTATCATCATTATTATATGCTAAGCTACAACCCTAGTTTGAAAAGCAGGATGCTATAAGCCCAGGGGCCCCAACAAGGAAAATAGCCCAGTGAGGAAAGGAAATAAGGAAATAAGGAAAAATAAAATATTTCAGGAATTGTAACAATATTAAAATAAATATTTCCAATTTAAACTATGAAAACTTTAACAGAACAAGAGGAAGAGAAACTAGATAGAAAAGCGTGCCAGAGTGTACCCTCAAGCAAGAGAACTCTAACCCAAGGCAGTGGAAGACCATGGAACAGAGGCTATGGCACTACCCAAGAATAGAGAACAATGGTTTGATTTTGAGTGTCCTTCTCCCAGAAGAGCTGCTTACCATGGCTAAAGAGTCTCTTCTACCCTTACCAAGAGGAAAGTAGCCACTGAACAATTATAGTGCAGTAGTTAACCCCTTGGGTGAAGAAGAATTGTCTAGTAATCACAGTGTTGTCAGGTGTATAAGGACAGAGAAGAATCTGTAAAGGATAGGCCAGACTATTCGGTGTCTGTGTAGGCAAAAGGAAAGAACCGTAATAGAGAGAAGGGTCCTATGTAGTACTGTCTGGCCAGTCAAAGGACCCCATAACTCTCTAGCGGTAGTATCTCAACGAGGCGGCTGGTGCCCAGGCGAACCTACTACCTACTACCATTACGTAAGCAAACTGATTCACACAAAAGACAATCATTATAGGGCATTTTGGTACTAATTAGGTGTTTAAACTCTTGTTGGCAGTTAAAGTATGTTGAGATTAATAGTATGACTGGGGTTGCAATGTCTCATTTGAATTACTGAAATTGTCTGGTAGTTCATAGGATGAATTATAATTCTGTTACCTGTTGAGCAGTGTTATTTGTTACTGCTAAAGAACAGATTCATCCTTTGAAAACCTCCAGTGCAAAGGAAT
>NC_090751.1:40554813-40557313 GCF_036898095.1 Palaemon carinicauda
CCATTATCTTTTCCCATTACATATACTGTAAGACCACTTTTTCATTATGCATCGTGGCAACAATGTAATTATATGTGTCAACACTGCTTTTCTTTCCGCCATGTGCATACAGTAGTCAGTCATTGTTCAGTGGTCACTGTATCGACAAGCATATGTCCGTTTATCTTCATTATACAAGATTTTGAAGAACCTACTAGTTTAAATTGTCACCCTCCATTACATTTATTACATGGATGTATGTGGCAGTATCACACACAAAGTGAGTGTTACTATACTAGACCAGAGTAGTCAGTAGGCAAAGACATTTTTCCAAACAAAATATAGTGTCACTGATTAAAAGGGAATTGGGAAAGGTAAGAGGTATTGAAACTTTAGAGGATCTTCATAGATATTTCTTTTTTAACATATAGAATTGGTAATAAGGGCTTTAATTAAAAAGACACTTTTTGGGTCGTATTCAGTATATAAAATTCAAAATATTAGAAGATAACTTTATCAGTAAGTTAATAATAATAATAATAATAATAATAATAATAATAATAATAATAATAATAACAATAATAATAATAATAATAATAATAATAATAATAATAATAATAATAATAATAATCATACGACTACTACTACTACTACTACTACTATAAATAATAATAATAATAATAATAATAATAATAATAATAATAATAATAATAATAATAATAAACAGATAAAGCTGAGGGAGAGAGAAAGATACACTTACCAACATGATACCCTAAAGCAAACTATTTTTTTTGAATTGCTTATAGATTATCTGTATCTAAGGGAATTGGACTGCATATAGGACAAGGATGTTAAGTGCCAAATATAGCTGTCTATGCAAAACGCGAATAAGATAATACAATTTAAGAAACACACCGGATATGTATATACCTAATCAAAAATTTTATAAAGGAGTTTTAATTTATCTTGATGAAGAGCTCTAAACGATTCAGTGCAGCTAATGAAAATGTCCTTATTGGCGATAATCTCATTAATATTGCTTTCCTGAGGGGATCATACGGTGGTTTTATGACTTATTTTAGTTAGATGCATTTTCTTTGCTTATAATTAAAGATGTTTGGACATCTAATACCATATATATGAAAGTATTATCTACAGTATAGTACCCTAAGATTTACATACGAAAGTGCCTGATATATTTTTCATTTAAAGGTTTTCTACGAATTAAGGGGAAAGTGTACATTTTTCCCGAAACGAGAGAGAGAGAGAGAGAGAGAGAGAGAGAGAGAGAGAGAGAGAGTCAAAAAGTCAAAAGTCAAAAACCTTTATTCATTATAAAATGGTTATTCTGAGAGAGAGAGAGAGAGAGAGAGAGAGGAGAGAGAGAGAGAGATGATGATGATGATGGTTTTAGAAGAAAAACAATAACTTTTATATTCATCTTCTACATTGATTTTATCCTTCAACATTTTTGCAACACCAAGTATTGTTTGTTACTAATCATTACGAAGCCCCACGTTCATTATGAAATATATTCTATTAGTTCTGCATACTTCATATAAATCATTCCTTCTGAAATTTAAGACATGATTTTCTTTTGCTATGCTGTCTGAGATTATTTTAGCAAATTAATCATTCACTTACATTTGTAAATTTTTTTTCATCACAACTAATTAATCTTTTTCAAAATTGAAGTATTTCTCCCTTTTTCAAAATTGAAGTATTTCTCCCTTTTTCAAAATTGAAGTATTTCTCCCTTTTTCAAAATTGAAGTATTTATCCCGTTTTCAAAATTGAAGTATTTCTCCCTTTTTCTAAATTGAAGTATTTCTCCCTTTTTCTAAATTAAAGATTTAATTCTGAAATATTCTATGCATAGAGACAAACAGGCAATATTAAATGTTTTATTCTACTTCCATCTCATTACCATCGACGTCTTTTCCCTCTTATGAAAGTGGATCTATCCCATAATTTTTTTTTCTTTTACCAGATGCCAGCTATTGATATCTCATTGAGAAACGCAATCTAGTACTGGAATCCCTCATCTACATCCTATTACAAGCAAATGAGACCCGCTATATTTCTGATTAATTTGAAGTCTCTTTTTGGACTGTTCGTAATCAGTAGCCTACGTAGCATTCCGCAATTCGTCACAGCAATCCATTCTAGGCCCTTAATACTCTCTGGTGATACCAAATCACAGTACATGGGCAGTTATGGTTATTCCCATTTCAGAAAATGTAAAATTACAGCTCTACTTCAATGGCCAATGGCATATTCTTGTGTAGCCTATAGTATATCCGGTCGCTAGTACCCAGACCTTATAGTTCATAACGACTATGAGAGCATTACTTTGAGGTAATAATGATTTAAATTTTTTTCTAAAGTGACAAATGTCATCTAACGTATGAAGTACTATTTTGTTACGCATAGGCCAATGTGATCATAAGCTCATCAGAATCTATTCCAAACGTAGAGAATAAGGTAAAGTTATGAGCTCACTTGTTTGCTTGATCAGCAA
>NC_090751.1:40564813-40577313 GCF_036898095.1 Palaemon carinicauda
AACCATCTAAAATCACAGGTTCAGCTTTCAGCAGAATGTCGGCATGATACTCCTCTTCAAAGTCGGGTACGTCGTTTAGAACCTGAATTTTATCTTGCGGAGATGACAAACATGGTGAATGACGTATGGGCGACAATAGTTCACCGGTTCCAACTAACGTCAAATTCGCTTTCAGGAAACATTCTATAGTCGTTACCACTAAGAAAATAATCAGCAAATGCAGTGCCCGTAGCCCCATTGCGTACAATATCCGTGACCTGTTCTTGAGAAGATGAAAGGTGGAATAAATTGAGAACAGTGCTCATTCCGTAAGAACAACGCTGTCTGTAAGAAAGAAAGAAAAAATACTTTGACCATCGAGCAGTCTTTAATGAACCATCGACCAGGCTTTTTCATAGTTGATTATTGCTTAGGAGGCCGATGTTGTTCTGGAATTTTTTTTTTCTATTATCTAAGTTATTTATTTTTGGGGATTTCCCTTTTAATCTAATATACGTTTAATTCCAGCTCTGCAAATTAATGCTATTAAGAATCTTTTTAAAATTATCCATTTTGTTTATTCATTTAGAAAATCTGATATAATTTCTCAATTACCTCTCTGTGTTCTTTAGATTTTCTATAAATGTGACCATTCTACACATTTAGATATTTCCAAACTCCAAACTATACGATCCGCTACATAGTACAGAGTACGCAGTTCATTCATGCAGCTCAATCGAAGAGTTTTATTCCGGTTGTGAGCAAATTGTGGAATTATCGTCCAATTCAAATATTGGTAACGGTGGTATTTCAAAATATACAAACATGCAGAGATCCAGATTTTTAACCATAAGATAGAGGATTAAACCCTTTTAACATTTTACAGAAAAATAAATGAAAAAAATAGATATGTTCCAGATGTCAAAAGTTATTTTGTAAAATACTTTGTAATTACTATTGTAACTAAATTATGTAAACCACAAACTGAAAAATCTCTGGATATGATAAATAAAAACTTGAAATTTAATCATATTGCCGATGCTCTAATCATCTAATGTGTATTTTCAGGAGCAAGAAAGGCAACTTTCTTAATTCTTATAATGGAAGATTAACTGTTTCTTGTCGCAAAACCATGTTAAAATCAGTCTTTGAATATGAAAAATAAATATTATTCTATCAGTTGAGGCAAGCAGCTATACAGAGAGGTAGATGATTAAAAAAGGAGTATGAATTTAATACCAATGTTAATAAAAGCAAACAATTATTCTCAAAAAGCAAACAATTATTCTCACGAAAGCAGCCACTTGGCACGAAGGGCCTTGTTCTCTTGTATAGTGGAAGGACTTTCTGACCTGATTTGAAGTCGTCTTTGTTGACTCTTGGATTTCTTAACACTCATTCTGGTCTAGGCTGTCTTGAGCACTACACCGTAATTTGAGCTAATAATACACCATGAAGATGCAAGGATTTCTACTGATGTGCATCGTCATATTGGCTTATCCTGCTAGAGTATGGTGTCTTCGTACACTTGGATCATATTTTGGATTTAATCGGTACCCGTCAGCGCTCGATGGTTCTTATGGTGCCGGAATTGACGGTTATCAACAATACGACTATACAAACTACGATGGAGTTCATGTCCCGGGTGATAATGTGTATGGTGGCGCTGACTATGACGGTGTTGGTATAAATTACTAATCTGCAGCTTGTGTATATCAATTCTTAAAGATGAGAGTTTCTGAATTTTACAATGTCGAAATGTTGTGAGGCTCTTATGACAAAATGCTTGGCGTTGTGAAGATGTTTGCAATACCAAATGCTCTCCTAAATTTTTTCTTGAATCTCTATTGGTAAGACGAATTGCTAATATAACTGATTACCCGAGACTGTTGTTAAAACAAATGTGTAGTTAAGCTATAATTTTGACAGGCGAGTTATTATGAAACTTTTTTTTATTCAATGACAGGTCACAGTAATTGTGATTTCTTATTTTGTATCCATCTTTGATCTGATTTTGCAAGTACCTTTACTCGTGAACTATATGTCACGTTCTTTTAAGATTTTACATTGTTAGCCTTTATTGTTAGCCTTAGATTTTTTAAATATCAAATCTCTCATGCATTTTAACGCCCTTGAAAACATTATTTTAAGCTGCCTTCAGATGATGGAGGCTTGTACTTTTACTAAATTTGTTGTCGTTCAATATTTTTGAAATTAATCTGAAAAAATTCCTCTGTAAGATTGTTATATAAAGTTAATTATGGCAGTATATGCATTTTTGAATGGTTTTGAGATAATTCTAGCTTATTTAAGCAATAAAATTGAATGTTAATCATGGCTATTTTTTTCTAGCTTATTTAAGCAATTAAATTGATGTTAATCATGGCTATTTTTTTTAATCCTTGTGAAATTTTTCTTGAGGAGGTTATTTTTCTCCACACAAAACTTCCTGAATCTTTAAATAGCTTTCCGTAAAATTATTGTAGTAAAAAGAATTTTTTTTATTTTTTTTTTTTTGGAGGGGAGTACACATCTTAGATGTTTAAACAACCTGACAGTTTTATTTTCGTAAACCATGTGACCAGGAGCATACGGCATAATACGAGAAAGTAAGCTTTCTTGAATCCTAGAATAACAAACTATAGCACAATAAAAACTCTTATGGTATAAAAGTAAAACTTCAAGCATAAAATAGATATAGCATTAAAATGAAAATTTGGACGGGTTTTATTTATTAATAAGAATTTAGCAGATATTATTTCCCCTGATTAACCTTTCAGTTTCAGTTTTTTGGTAACTTTGAATTTTAAATAATCCTTTCGGAATCTTGGTGTTAGTACAAATTTTGGCTGTTTCCTAGCAGATTACTAAATAAGCCATTACATGACCAAAAGTGTCGAGGAGCTTGTGGATATTGTCTACTCTCGTGTATTATTTCAATCGCCCAACCTTACTGACATGTGTGAGCTCTGGACCTAGTTGGTACAGTTGGCTTCATTAATTGAGGTACACTTTAAAGGGAAGGGCAAGGAGACTTCAATGTATAGGAATTAACGAGGCCAACTGTACCTCCTACCATCTCTGCTGTCCATAGGGTCTAGTAAAATCAGAACAAAGTGTTCCTTGCCACTTCTTTCTTGATCCTGCGGTGTTAATGAAAAGTCGCTGACGCTCCAGCCACCGCAGGTCCCTCAAGGGCGACAGAGCAATTCTCGTAAAGAGGGGTGAAAGTCTTGATTGTTAAAAAGCCAAACTTATTAATCGGTATGGTTGCGAACGAAGCTTTGAAATTCTAAGAAACCTTTGTTCCAAACCTTTTAAATTGGTTTTCAAAAAAATGAATAATCTGAGTCGGTTTGTTGGTATTAATGACCCGTAATATAAAGGAATGAATGAATGGTTTGTGGTTTTCTGGCATCATGACATCGAAGGTCATTGACGTCGATAAATATAAAGGAAAATAAACATAACTAACTTTAGCGAAAACTTTATAAAAAAAACTAATATGTCGAATCATTCCTTATTTTATGTTGGTGGGAAATCAATACGGCTAACAAGTCTCTATTTTCCAATGCACTAAGCGATAAGAAAACTACCCACAATCATATCTCGTGCTTCCTGCCAGGTCCAATCAGACCTATGTATTAAAAGTTCTTTAGATATTAAACGACAGAACACACACTGCGATACAGGCGAAATTAAATGAAACGTCTAAACCATTTTCACGGTGAAAATAGAAACTAAATAGAAAGACCCCTAAAAAGTATTATATAGGAGAAAAGTTCGCTCATTAAGCATTTTATCCAATATTAACTAATTTTGTGAATCAGCATCACATATAGCTTATTGTAATTTATTTTTATAAGAAGCATTAAGCATCATTGATTAAACTAGATTTAAGAAAATATACAACATTAGATCAACTTAAACTATTCAATATTTAATGAGCAGGTGAGTTTTTGACAAGTTATTGTGATATTCTGTAATGAGCATATTGTATGATAAAAATTATCATATCCTGTAAAGAAGGACAAATGAGTGTCACTTGATTAAATCTATCGGTAACAACTGTTTGTTAAGGAACTAACTCCATTTTCACGAATAGCAACAATGCAAAATCAATTGATTTAATAGAATATATATTTTCACAATTCCAACTTAAAAAGAGTACAAAACATCGACATTATATTATCAATCAAGTTACCCGACACTTACAGCTAATATTGCTTCTGATTAGACACTAGATGAGTGAAAATGCCATAGCTTTGTGCTTTAAGAATAAGCAAGAATTTATTCTTATAGTATTAACATTCCTAAATACATTTGGTATGAAATAACTACGTGTTAATCTAAGTAACATAAGAACAAGGATAACCTAAAGATATGCTGTTTTCACAAGTAAATAAATTTTCATATATAAGATATACAGTATACAGTAGCTACAAAAAATAATTTTCCCCCTGTATAGGGACCATTGATTTTTATAATAAATCTAAACGTTATAGCTTTTTATGCAAGACATATTTTAGTTCCTGTTCAAGTTATATTATCCTGAAATAATGCGAGGATATACAAGGTAATGCTGTTGTTTGCAATATATCTAAACCTACTAGTTTTTCCCAAAATATATTTTGCTAATTGCTGGTTTTTCCTATGACCATAATGTTCTGTCTATACAGGACCACCGTTCTCACTAAACTGATATATAGCCTGATTTTTATATGTAATTTCAGGCGATTTGATTTCCAAATTTTGCTTAGCCAAACCATTATCTGATTTGCTTTTTTTCAATCTTTCATTAAACTCAAATTTTAAAGACTGTATTAGGGATCATAGTTCCTATATTGATGTATCATAGTTCCTATATTGATGTAAGATTTTCATCATAGCCTATTCAACACTTGACCACACTCGATGCATTTCGGTCGCAAGGAACTTGTGTTCTCAATATGACTTAGCATATACGGTTCCTAGATCATTCCAGATATTTTCCCAACACAAACTTAACCACACTTAGGTGATTTAGTCGCTCATTATTTACAAAAATAGGGACCAGTTGAAAAAAGAACTATCTCTCTCTCTGCACTTGCATATATCTACAAACAAGTCTGAATAACAACAGACACTCAATATAAAGAAAGTGGTGAAGGTTTGCGTCAAACGAAAAACCATTAGCCTGTTTTGTTGTTTTCTCAAATATATAACCTTTAGAGGATTCCATTCACATGTTCCAACGTCGAATCTTTTTTCCAAAGTCTCTGATTCGTAAACAAAAATTCACGCTTTGGGTTTTATTGATGGAAAATATTCAAGTTTAGGCCAAACCTTTTGAAATAGCATAGAAATTCTAAGATAAAGACTAATATACCTATATATAAAGATTAGATATGCAAACTAGTACATGTGAAACGGTTCATTTTGAAATTTTATCCATTATCAAAGAAAAACAAATTACGGCTCTTTAATACAACTATGTCTTAATAACAGCGTTTTTTATACGGAAAAGTCTTGAAACGCAATCTTTTTGGACCAAAATATTTCGGGCCAAACTATTTCATACCAAATTCTATGTACAGTACACACACACCCATATATATATATATATATATATATATATATATATATATATATATATATATATATATATATATATATATATACATATATATATATACGTATATATATATATATATATATATATATATATATATATATATATATATATATATATATATATATATATATATATATGTATGTATGTATACACATATACGTCCATATCTATCTCTCTCTTTTCTTCGCCCCTTGGGTGAAGAAGAAGAATTAGGAATGTCAGTCTTGTCAGGTGTATGAGGACAGGAGAATCTGTAAAGAATATGCCTGACTATCAGAGAGAAGAATCCAATGTAGTACTGTATAGCCAGTCAAAGAACCCCATAACTCTCTAGCGGTAGTATCTCAACGGGTGGCTAGTGACCTGGCCAACCTACTACCTATTTCTAATGTACAATGACCTATGAAATTATCTTTACATAAACGGTGTTACATTTGAACGATAATAATTTTCTAGTGTTTTAAAATATATTTGATATGAAACTAAATATATAGATCTCTACACAGGACTTAACATATCCCTAAAACAAGGCAAACAAGTGAGCAAGTCCTGAACGCGGACATGGTCCTCGTAGAGGACATACCTCCGCCAAGGTGACCTAGAGCGCCATATGTCCTAGAATCATGAATTGATGTGACTTCGACCTTCACATGACCTTGACCTTCACGTGACCTTCAAGTGACCTTGACCTTCACGTGACCTTGACCTTCACATGACCTTGGCTTCAAGTGACCTTGATCTTCAAATGTACTTGACCTTCACGTGACCTTGACCTTCAGGTGACCTTGACCTTCACGTGACCTTGACCTTCACGTGACCTTGACCTTCAAGTGACCTGCTTGACTTTTGACCTTCAAGTGATCTTTGTTCATTTGCCACTGATACTTAATATGACATTGATATAATGCACCAATATGACCTTGACCTTTGACCTTTATAAATTTGAACATCACCCATGGGTTGCGCCTGGACTAGGACTTCCCTGTTGGCTTATGCAAAAGTCAGTGCTTTATTTCTGTCTCTTGATATGGCCACTTATGTCATAGTGACACCAGTGACCCCTGTGACCTTGACCTTGGGGTGACCTTGACCAAAATTTAATCAGTTCTTCCATACACATTGGGGAACTACTTGGCCAAGTTTGAAGTGATTCCGTGTAGAAATGTGGCCTCTACGTTGTCCACAGACAGACAGACAAACAGAGAAACAAACAAACAAACAAACAAACAAACAAACCGAACCGAAAACATAACGTCCTGGCGGAGGTAATAATAATAATAATAATAACTAGGACTTCCCTGTTGGCTTATGCAAAAGTCAGTGCTTTATTTCTGTCTCTTGATATGGCCACTTATGTCATAGTGACACCAGTGACCCCTGTGACCTTGACCTTGGGGTGACCTTGACCAAAATTTAATCAGTTCTTCCATACACATTGGGGAACTACTTGGCCAAGTTTGAAGTGATTCCGTGTAGAAATGTGGCCTCTACGTTGTCCACAGACAGACAGACAAACAAACAAACAAACAAACCGAACCGAAAACATACCCTCCTGGCGGAGGTAATGACCCCCGCCCAGTACTTCAGAAAGATCAATTGATTTCTTCCTTAGACCCAGAGTACTCTTAAAGGGAACCATTCCTCGGCTGCCCTTGATTTCCCATTCCACGCCATAAAAGAGCCAAGTCCTGAATTCCCGACATGTCTCTTTAACAGAGGACCATCAACTAAACCAAAGCAAATTGATGTTACTTTTCTGTTTGTTGGAATGAGAGAGAAAGAGAGCAACGCGCTCTTAATTACAGTAATTCGAAATGTTTGCATGATAATCCAGGGAATCGAAAGCTACTTGTATGATCACATTGCACACCTGCAATTTGCAGCTAAAGTGATTTCTGACTAAATACACTTTTCATTGTGTTGCTGCAATATGCATGATCAATGATATCTACATACGGAAACATAAAGTCATATGCAAAGCTCAACAGTTACAGTATGTGCATAGGCATCAATATGGAGATAGATACATACAAATATTCGTATCATTATCTTCCGAATATGTTCAGAACTGACCCGAATCCTCTCATGTCCAAGAGTCGTCCTTCTTAAGGTCGCAACCACACCCTCGGCAAACGTAGGTGTGGTCGCTTCCACAAAGGAGATAGAAAGGGACGCAGTTTTGTCCCTCTGTTACGCTGAACTCATCACCTCTGTGCAGTTTAATTAGAAGGAAAGATAATCTGATTCATACATTTATTTCTGCAGATTTTCAGTGATGCAGATTCTAATTCGAGTTTCTCTTGATACTTCATTGAATGTATCGAAGTTGGAGCTTAGAATATAGAACATAATCTAATTATTCATATTTCAAGGATTACTTGGAAACAAATGATTGAGAAGTAACATGATCTAATATTGGTTGATACTGTCGCTTCTTTTTCTTTAATGTAAAAGGGTTAGTTTATTAGTTTCGATTTGAATGCTATATGAGAGAGAGAGAGAGAGAGAGAGAGAGAGAGAGAGAGAGAGAGAGAGAGAGAGAGAGAGAGAGAGAGAGAGAGAGATTCAAGTAAAGTAAAATTCAATTTTATGTATCGTCATCTGAAGCTATACCATGCCAATCTATGCAAAGTAATTTATTCGGCGAATATATGGCCATGAAAGTACGTTACTTACATAACGTTTCCTGCTAATTGTAGCTTTTTATATGCACAAGACCACAGTTGGTCACGAACAGAAAACACAAAAAGACAAAAAGGATACTTATTCATGACAATAAAGCTTATCATATACACAGGCATATGAAATACAAACGTCATATACGAAGCTCCATCTGGTTCCTTAGATGTTAGCATGAACCTTAATGAATTTTGAGAGTCAACAATGGATAGAGGGCAACTTGTTTGCCAAGCAGGTAGACATACTGCTATGATGAAAGCGCATCTATTCAACCAGCAAAGACTTGAACAGCGTAAAGGGTAATAGATAATCATTATTAGTATTGTAAAGATATATTTTAAAGTAAACGCTGTTGGAACGTGCAACATGGAATCTTCTTCTGATACAGAAACGAATAAAGAGAATTACAGAATATGAATTTTGAGATATAACTAAAGGAAAGGGCTAGACCTTCCATCGAAATTTAGAACTTGAAGCATTTAAGAAAAAATACAAAAACAGGTAAAGCATTCTTTCCTTAGCCCGTAAAAGTGAAGAAACGGTTGACAAATAAGGTAACCAGAGAATTGCTGCTCCACATGAGTTAAATGAATTATGGGTAGGTTATTGAAATATGAAGAAAAATATATGATTTACGCAGTGTCGACTCTTTCTTTTACATTGGTAAATATTGGAATTAGTAAAGGATGTATATTTGAACCTTAACTGTCCTTCAGATTTCTACTTTATGCTTATGTGTAATCATGTATCCATATTTATCTTTCGATTATGTCTATTAATTTTCCGATATTTTACAAAGGCTTAATTGTCGCTCATAAATGGCAGAAGCGAGAGACAGGACAGTGTCCTAGAGACTAGCTATTTATACATATGATCAGTGCCTTAGCCCCTCTTCATCGGGCTAAGACCAGGGAGGGCCAGGCAATGGCTGCTGTTGACTTAGCAGGTAGATCCATAGGCTCCTCCAAAACCCCCATCCCTAGCTAACAGGGATAGTGAGGTTGCAGACACTAAAAGAAACTATATAGCTTGAGCAGGTTTCCAGCTCCCATCCAACAGATTGTCAGGCAGAGACGTTTCAAAGAGGCTTCCAACATACAGGAGAAAAGGTCAGGAGTGATAGTTGGTGTGAAAGGGGTATTGCTCTTTTGTGTTTGAAAATGATTTTCGGAAATATATAGACCCATTAATCTTTTTCCTTCAGATTTGAAATTTATATTGGTTATATCTGATGAAATGAAGAATAATATATGTTTTCACAATGAAGCCTCCTTCATACCACAATCAAATAGTCTTAAGAAAACATTTTCTTATTCTAGCTTTGAGGCTTCTCAGAAAAAAACGTGATCATGGCATTAGGAGACCCTCACACTCGGAAGGCTTTTTAGGTCTTTGGATGGAGAGCCAAGTCACATTTCTTTTTCTTCTATTTTTCTTTCTGTTCTCTAAAGGAAAGGGAAATGACATCTATTATTATCCCCTTCCTGCCACTCCCGCCTTTCCTGTTGAAAAACCAAGGCAATTTCTAAAAACTCATTGAAGGTTGGGCAGGTTTTTGTATTGCAGGAACGCGGTATTGGGCAAACTTTGTCTTTTTTCCTGCACGTTTAGGTATAAGTTAAGTGTACCCAAAAAACTTCCTTGAGTCAGTCGTTAATAGATTTTGAGAAAATAAACAAGTCAAATCATTAATCATCAAAAGTAAGCAAGAACAAACTATAAAGAAAATCGTTTAAAGTCTATTCCTGGAAAATTTCAATCCTGAAAAACGTGAGGGGAAAGGTTACGACTAAATGAAAGAGAGCTCGGCCAAACCTATTTTCACTTTTATGTTTGTGCTTGAGAATGACAAACAACCACCCTAGGCCTTAGACCTAATTGGAAAATATGATACATTATTAAATTACTTTGGCGGGCTGAAAAATTGTAGTGTGAAAGAAAAAGTACCTCGCTATTTATACTTTACAGAGTGATGAATATATCTAACCTTTTTAGTGCAAAATTCCTTATTTTCTTATAAGCTTATATAAATGGAGTTTGTTGTATAGGGTACACAAACCCATATATATATATATATATATATATATATATATATATATATATATATATATATATATATATATATATATATATACACACACACCACACACACATACACACACACACACAAATTGGTAATATATATATATATATATATATATATATATATATATATATATATATATATATATATATATATATATATGTGTGTGTGTGTGTGTGTGTGTGTGTGTGTGTGTGAGTGTTATGATAATGATCCTATTTTCTGGTACTTCGTTAGTTTTCATTAATTCTCACTATTTCACTTTAAAATTTCTGCTTCTCTAATTTTTTTAGAAACTTGCAAAATATGAGTCCTTTTCATAAAACGGTATTACATCTTCTGTACTTGACCGAAACTTCCTAACTCTCACTATCCCAGCTTTTTATCTTTTTTAACTTTTCCTTTATAGTTACCTTGCCTCAAATCTACCTCAAGAAGATGAGCAGCTTCGATAGCTCTAATTTTCTTATTCCATTTTTTCAAGCATCATAAACGTACTTTGTTTAATCATCTGATATATACTTTTGTTTTACCTACATTTGATCTGGGTTTAAATATTAATTGAGGTTTTGCATTGCTTCCACTCATGGGTTGTTTCCAATTTAATCTTTTTCTTTCCATTTTGCTTTCATAATCTTAGAATTCTAATTATACAAGCTCTCTTAACCTACACAGCATCCACTTTCGCTCCAATGTTTCATTGACTGTCAGGTTTCAACTCACTGAGGATTCTAGTTCATTTCTTATCAACCTTGCTACAATAATACAAGAATCATTACCGGGAAATAACCGTTTTAAAGCTACATCTTAAGCCAATACCCTATCTTTACATATCCTTTCCGAACATTTAAAGAATGAACTATGCTTTCGTCTTTCAATGATTAATGGTATATATGATTCACCTTTACTTGATATTTTTTGCTGGGGGTAAATTCTTACAGGTAATTTACATTAAACATTCATCATCAAATTAATCTTTAAGAAATACTAGATCTCTTTGTAATTGTCATGTAAATAAAATATTCAATAGTTTGTGAAGCTTACCCCAGAATGAAACTTCTCAAAGAATTATGTAAAGTCAATTATTAATCCACTTTACTTAAACTTTTATGGATTTATGATAGAATGATATAAGAAGATTTATGAAGAAAAATATGATGGTCTTCATCTGTCCCTTAATAAGAAATTACTAACTGACTTTTATTTTTTTGTTTTTGTTTAATATGAATGTTAACATCGCAAGGATAACTTGGTGTATTTCACTGATATTTACAATGATTATTCATATCGCAGTCTTTCTCTCTGATTTAACCTCGATTTATTTAAGGGCGTTATAAGTAATTGGATTTATTTAAAACATATGTTGTATGACAAGAGAACTACTTGCCATCAATAAGAAATTAAAGAGAGGTATAGCAGTAGGTTCATCTTCGTAGCAGTAGGCCTGCTCATTCTAGTTGTACAATAGACTTGAAAATAATTCGCATATTATTTCGGAGACATTGCAATCTTCCTCAAATAATTGCTCGATTCTTGCTAATATCATTCTGCTTTATAACCTGAAAATTGTCAAGTAATTATAAACAATGATGAGTTAACATAGGCAATGAACAGTAAAAGACAGTGGAGCGGTGCTAGTGGTACTGGAAACATTCTCATTATTCCTTGACATTTATTATTTGGGGACCTAATCGTAATTTAATCATATCAGTACAGCGCATTCTAAGCGAGTTGAATTAGATACGCTTTTGTTATAAATATTTATTTGTAATGATCCTTACCTTAAGACTAACGTATTCCAAGCATAGCCAGGAATTTTATATTTTTTTTTTTCAAATTCGATCAACAATGTTAAAAATATATCGTTGGCAAGAAAGAAAAGAATAGCCACGACAATAGATAACGTTTTAAAGATACGGGGGAGTTATTTCAACATATACAAGAAAAAATCAACATATATACTAAAAAAAATAAGAAAAAAATAAAAGAATAAAGAGACAATGCAGGTACGATAAGTCTAAATGTTGTTTAAAGCTATTTGAGGGAAAGGATGTTCACGAAAAGGAAAAACCAGTCTAAGAGATTATATCTCTGCAGTGCACAGCAGGACTGTTATCACCGAGGGGAATAAAGATGATGGTTGAC
>NC_090751.1:40587313-40599813 GCF_036898095.1 Palaemon carinicauda
TTCCACTGTTATCTATCTAAGAGAAATTCATTCAGCCTTAGAACATTTTATTGCAACAGGTACAGTTAAATTGTCTACAATATCTACAGTGATGCTGAGCATCTAGCCCAGTACTTTTTTTTTTTTTCAATTAAAACTACTACATCTTAAGCCAGAAAACCATATAGATATTTTATACGATTAGAGCTAAATTAAAATGTTCCTAAAGTCAGACCATATTTTCTTAGTAAATACTACCATTAATAAAAAATTATTGCTCTAACAAATTAGTACAATAAATTTTTTCATGTTCTGAATTTTGTCCTCAATTTAACAATCCTATCATTCGATGCCATAATAAGGATGCTAGAACCTTGGTGACCCATTCAGAAAATCGTGGTGATTATACACAGCACCACCTTTTATAATATATGTAAATTAGCCGTTACATTTACGTAAGGAAAGGAAGGAACGAGTAAGTAAATTGGGCATTAAAATAGTTGCTAGACTATATCTGATTTCAAATTATAATAATCTTATTTTTGTAAAAATAAAGACTGAGAATAAAATCTTGTTTCATCGGTAAATGTCATCGCTCGAGTGAGAGAGAGAGAGAGAGAGAGAGAGAGAGAGAGAGAGAGAGAGAGAGAGAGAGAGAGAGAGAGAGAGAGAGAGATTCATATCAGCAGTAGGGTGAAAGGCTTTTACGTAAGAAGTCTTATTCATTGCATATTCTCGTATTTTTCCTGAGCCCGGAGTAAAGATCTCTGACAGTGATATGAGACCAACTCTATTACATAGAGAAGCTAAGTCGGTATCCAGGAAAGGGAGTATAAGATAAGTAAAATAGTGTGTCTGAAACTCGTTAACTTCTCGAAATATTTGGTACCTAGAGAACTATTTCTGTTTATGTTTTTTTTTAAGCGAGTGGGTCCTAATGTATAGTATGTGTAAGCCTTAGCCTTAACGGAAATGATCAAAGAGATCAATACATTACAAAAAATATGTGAAGAATATAAGTAATAGCAGCTGATATCGTTTAATTCAAAAACCTTACAAAAAGGGGTTGCTTGACTGTTTGCCCTGTAATAAGTAGAGAAAAAACTTCTCGCATTTCAAGTACAGAAAAAGACTTCACCAAGTTGTAGAATGTAGGGAATTATTCTCTGTCTTTTTCAGAACGGTTAACCTCTAACGGTATGTGTAGTGTAAAAGTAGAAAAATAGATTTAGATTTATTTATGGATTTACGAAAAATTTCAAAGGTTATTAATAAAGAATCAGTTCGATGAAATATCACGGAATAAAAAAGCTACTTTTCCACTTGTTCATAACTGTGCATTTCGAAAGGAAGGAGAAACACAGCAGGTAATCGATATATCAAGCGAGAATTCCAAACATAATGTATGAATGGAAATGGTAACTCAAAAAAAAAAAAAAAAAAAAAAAAAAAAAAAAAAACAGTGTTCAGTACATCTAAAACATTGTCTTACATAATAAAAAAAGGTTATATATATTGTCAGATGAGGATGTCTGTCCAAATTATTCGGGGAAACAAAACTTGCAACAAAGCTTTCTAAGATAAGTAAAAACAAAAAGGAAGACTAGAAAGACCAAAGGAAAAGAAGATGCAGTGCAAATCGATTAAAAGTGAAACGTTCAAAATATGAGAAATGTATTTCAGTGACCTAAGAAGAGTAACCAGTGACAATGATTTCTCATAATAATGATACGGTACATTTCTCATATATGGCATAAATAATAATACTTAGTATCCGTATATATTCAATTTTATCTAAATCTTTTCATACACAAATTTATATCATTCGTGTATATAAAGTAAGCTAAAAATAACATTACATACCTTGAAAAGCTACCATCACATAATATTACACGTCAGACATTGTTAGATGGTATTCTTGATTGAATTAAATGTTCTACGAACCTCGCTGCTCTTGAGGACTGTAATGCATAGGTGACTTCTCATAATGTAAAAACATACGAAATTTAAAAAAATACAATATGAGCTTGGTGAAGCTGCTATAAGTCAGATGATATTTAAAGATGAAAATCATCTACCATTTACATTTTGGAAACAATATGAAAATCTTAAGCTCACCTTTGAAATATGAACATGTGTAACATTTATTATATACTTGGAATGTTCTGTTTTCAACTTCGAAATATTATCTGAGAATATTAAATCACTTGATCATGTGAACAATCTAAAGGTGCTTTTATTCCATGTAATTTCATATCTTTCCATGAAAAATTGTCCCTCGTAAACTAAAAGAGTATATACTTGAGGATACTAATTTACCATAAGCGAGGCTTTAAATACGAACACTATAAATTGGTACTTATCTCCATTCGCATTGCAGGTACAGAAATACTTTCTATTAATGATATCACAAGTATTATATATTTTTTTTTTTTATAAATAGAGAAAAAAACCAAGAGTGAATGTAACACCTCCCAATACTAACGATAAATTATCATTTTGTTTTGGCCGTGTGAGAGCAATGTTCATCTTCATAATGATATAGTTAAACCTGTTTGGAGCATTAAATTACGAAAAAAATCGTTCATATAAAACCTTCAACTCCAGATACACAGTGAGAAAAACACCAACACACACACACACACACACAACTTACACCGCCAGAGAAAGATTCAGATTAGTAGAGCATAGAAGCACTCTTCTTAAATCAGGTTTTCCTTTTTTTTATACAACTTGTACACGACATGGAAAACAAATATGTACATACTATGCAAGAACGTAATGTTTTATTCAAAGCATAAGACCCTCGGTTGCCTATGATAGAAAATATTACGTTTTATAAATTTGGAATTAATCGGAAATGTCGATATTTTTATCTTGTCATAAAAAATCTTTAACGATATCGGTTAAACTTTAGAGTTTATGAAAAACTCTGATCATTAAGAAATATTTATCAATGTTGTAAATGTTCTGTTATTTTATATTTTTGTAGAGAACTATATCCCCTTTTTAGGAATACAAATGGTGCACTTTGAAGAAGGCTACAGGTTTTTCCCAAAATATTTTATCTGGAACACTGTCATTAAAATGATACCCAAAACTTCATAACGGAATAAGGGAAAAGCAAATCTCTTTGGAAAGAAATTGCTGCGTCCTAATCAGCTTCACGGTTCACGATTCAAAAAAGGGTTTGAAGTCTATGAAAACTAAAGTCGTATTAACACCATAAACTCGTAATATCGCAGGAACATTTTTCTACTACGTTGTCAAAATTTGTTTTTGTTGGTTATGAAAGTAAGAAGGGGCGACAGTAGACTGACTAAATGAATAAGGTATAGAATGCTGTGGTCAGTCTCATAGAAAGGTTGAGTAAGATCACAGAATTATTATCATCATCGTCATTATTATTATTATTATTATCATTATCATTATTATAAGTTAAGCTATAATCATAATTAGAAAAAGGAGGATTATATAAGCCCAAGGCAAGGACTCTCACAAGGAAAAAATAGCCCAGTTAAGAAAGGAAATAAGGAAATAAGTAAACTACAAGGGAAGTAATGAAAAATTAAAGTACCGTATAGAGATATCTGTTGGAATAATTTCGAGAACTAATACAGAATAAATAAATTTAAAGACAAATGAAAACTACTGTAAAAACATATACACTAAACAATTTCAAATAAATATAACACAAATAGTTTTTATAAAAAAAAAAAAAAAAACTTAACTTACAATGCCTCTCGCCATTTCTCAATTGAATTAAAAGAAAATTGCAACAAAAGATTTTTTCAAGTCTCTATAAACTTTTAAATGTTTCATATAATTTCATATTTAAACTATTTACTAATCTACAATTTCAATTTGAAACATATGACGTGGGAACTTTGGACATTTTAATCAGTTTCAGATTTCTATCCTTTGGGCACGCACGTGTAAATATATATATATATATATATATATATATATATATATATATATATATATATATATATATATATATATATATATACATATATATATATATATATATGCTTCCTTTATCCTATTTAGTATAGTATCTAGTTCACCGAGTACTGGAGTTTCAGTTTTATCACACAAGAACAATTATTTCATCTTATTCTATTGAACTCATAACTTTTTTATGTTAATCTGAATTCCTAATTTTCCTATTATTTCCCATCTCTTATTGCCTTAAAACAACCTCTTAACTGGGCTAAACCTATTACATCATTGTTTTTTTTATGCCAATCAAAGATATTTGTGCATGCATTTTCTTCACTATTCATTTATTTATTTATGCATTAATTTATTTCTTAATCTTTACATTCATTGGTTGATTAGCTCATTAATTTCTTACAACTTAGTCAATCATTCAATTCATTTTTATTCTGTGTTCTGTAACTTCCTTCGCCCTCAAGGGTTTGTAAAATCAACCTCGTACTCTTTTACAATGCAACCTGTAGTATGCTTCTGATGACAGTGCACTTCCTACAGCGCAGTGTAAGGACTCTACTACGTCCCTTTTGACCTTAGCTGCTCCAGTTTTTAGGTTTTATTAAAGGACCAAGTTTGCTCTCTATCTCCATATTGCTGTCCATCCTTTTGTAACTTTTAATCATAGATCAGCTGCTGGATATTCTTCCAGTTGCACTTCGACACTAAGGGCCATCCTTTCCCCAGAAAGGGCCATGAGACCAGAATTCTTTAATCCTATACAATAGAAGGTAGTAGTAGTAGTAGTAGTAGTAGTAGTAGAAATAATAATAATAATAATAATAATAATAATAATAATAATAATAATAATAATAATAATAATAATAATAATAATAATAATGATAATAATATCGTGGTAGGAGACCCTCTTTTAGGCAGGTTGAGTTAAAAGTAATGGCTGCATCGGCAGAGTTTATTTTCTTATCCAATTTTTCTATTTTCCGGATAATTCTCTTCTCTAGAGCGCTGCAATCAGCGCTCCACTGCAGCATCCACCTCACTCTCTACCTGAAGACGAGGAAGGACTTATCCTCGAAACGAGTCGTAGTTTCTTACTATTTTGTATCAAAAGTTTTACTTGTATTTTGTGAGAATATACTTGAGAAGTCTTCCCGATTCTATCATTCACCTGACTGATGAATTTTTCAAGTCTGCTGGCTGATTGCAGCGCTCTAGAGAAGAGAATTATCCGGAAAATGGAAAAATTGGATAAGAAAATAAACTCTGCCGATGCAGCCATTACTTTTAACTCAATAATAATAATAATAATAATAATAATAATAATAATAATAATAATAATAATAATAATAATAATAATAATAGTACCAGTCTTGCCTTATATCACAAAAAAAGATATGCCTCTCATTACCGCTTAGTAATACACATAATAAGACCATCTCATTATCATCTACTTTATAATAATCCCTGAAGGCGGAAGATTACCAGGACTGATTTTTGGGACATACTGTTGCTAACCAGATCTGGACGCTGTGCTGTAGAAATCACTCTGGGTGAATCATGATTACTTTTCGACTGCAGACACTAGACAGAATTTTTTCTTAATATTTTAGTATGGTGCACTTGTCTATAATCACTCAAATGGGATATTTCTCTTTGCATACTTCTTCGGGGGCTTTATTTGAGCAGAGAATATATATATATATATATATATATATATATACATATATATATTATGTATGTGTGTGCTATTGTGTGTATCGGTGTAAGATTAAATAGCGTAACAGAGAACTGATTAAATATATTTTCATGATATATATGTATAGATATATAACATATATATAATCTATATATATATATATATATATATATATATTATATGTATATGTGTGTGTTATTGTGTGTATCGGTGTAAGATTAAATAGCGTAACAGAGAACGGATTAAATATGTTTTCATAATATATATATATATATATATATATATACATACATATATATAATATATATATATATATATATATAATATATATATATACAAAACATATATATATATATGTATATATATATATATATATATATGTGTGTGTGTGTGTGTGTGTGTGAAGAGCTAGTCTAAATATATTTTATTTTTTCTCGAAAACGGCATTCAAAAATGTTGAATTAATATAATCGCTTTAAAAATGTTAATTCTATGTCATATCAATATTATGAAGCATAATGAACATACACATACTTAGATCTCATCTATGAAATTTATGAAGTTTACTTCCGTATTGCATAAATCAGAAACCAATGTTAATAATGGTCATCATTTTAAAATCAGTTTGATAAATTTTGGTCGTTACAATAATTATTTGGTGTGACTGCTGAAAATAAATTTCAGATAATTGCACATTCTGGATTTCTTTAAGAATGTTATTAATGTTAATTTTAATTCATATATCCTTGCATGTTACAATCGATTACGTTGTTAAGAATTTGCATTAAAAAAAAGGGTAAATGCCTGACAACATTTATTCCAGGATTTTTACCCTTTTTAAAAACGGATATATTGACGTAAAGGAGTAATATTACGGTCAACAAACTGTAGAATATAATAACAAAGTCAGGCAAAATTACGGTTGCCTGTATTTTACTGAAATACGGCTGAGAACAGTTTATTTTTACGGAGAATTTCCGATTAGATATTACGATTTTTTCAGTGAAAGATGATGTGTTTTAGTTTTCTGTGAAGAATAAGCGTCATCTATTTCAATGTTATCTCAGCTGGCGCTATGTGTGGCATCTTACATTATTTCGTGTGTATTGAGAAATGCTTCATCCAGTGGGATACCGCCCAACTTTTTCTTTCATTAAGCTTGGTCGCTGAAGCGTCGCCGGAACCAGATGTTGCAGACCGAGTCGGAAGTGATTCCCTTTGCAACTCAAAAACTCAAGACTCGAAATCTTTTCTTAGGGAAAAGTTGGAAGCCATTTGCTGTCGGTGCAGGATGTTCTCGAATTAGAATTTTTACTCCTCCAGAGATCGCCAACGACTTCGCCCTCGCGAAGGAAAAGAGAAACCCTCCAAGTCAATGGCTTCGGAGAGATAGAAGTTATGTCCAGGATGGTGATGGACCAAACTTTTATTTGTTTTCCCCTTTTTCCCGGGACATAAAGGACCGAGGAGTGATAGTCACAGTATCAAAACTTTTCTTCTCGACAAAGACGAACGCCAGGACATGCATCGAAGGGATCACCACAGCTGATCCTCCAAAGTGGAAGTAGTTTCTTATTCTAGCGTTTCCGTGACACAAGATTTAATTAAGTAACTTAATATTGGTATACAATTGTTGAATATATATATACATACACACACACACACACACACATATATATATATATATATATATATACACAGTTTATATATGCATGTATGTATATGTACATATATACACGTGCTTATTTAATGATAGGTTATAGATTTTTTATTTCTCAGTCGTATCGGAAAAAGGAAATATATAATGGTAAAAAAAAAAAAATCAAAAAAGAAAAAAAATGTGTTGTCCATTAAGACGGTCGAGGTCCAGAGGCGTGTCAGTGTTTTTCGTACACCTCTGAGTGGCTTTCATATCTTTGTTTACCTCGAAGCGGACTCGAACCATCAATTAACCCCATTAGCTTCTGGTATCTTGTAGTGAAAAATCCAATTAATAATAATAATAAGAATAATAATAACAATAATAATAACAACAACTACAACAACAACAACAATAATAACAACAACAACAACAACAACAACGACAACAATAATAATAATAATAATAATAATAATAATAATAATACCTATTTAGGATACAGTACTTAGATTGTGGAAATATTAGATTACAATGTTACCTCAAATATAAATAAATCAATTACTTTTATAGACAATGGAGTAAAAAAATGTGGTGGCATTAAAAACTTTTGTAAAGCTATACATAGATTACAAGTAACCAGCATCATGTACATTATCCGGTCTCCTTATATTTGACCTCGAAAACTGTTTTAAAGCCGTGAAAAAAAATAATAAGGCTTAAAAGCTATCTGGCAACTAAACAACTCTGGTCATTACTGATCAAACCAAATTCATTGCTGCTAGATTAATTTTTCTTTCTTCGTGTTTTCTTTTCAGGAGGAATTTCATTCGAATAGGAACCTAGAAAACCAATTGTTAAGGCAGAACTTTAATGACTCACGTAATCTTCAATCGTGGTTAGTGGCATAACAAAGGATTTAATCATTGTTCGTTATTTCCGAGGTTAATGGCCTGGCCAAAGCAAAACAACAAACCATTACTCGAATTGCGAGACTTCTCAAGTAAGTCTCCGAGTTGTGCAAAAAAGTTTATTTTGGGCACTCCATTTTTTTTAAACTCAAAGGAATTCATGTCAAAAACAAAGACTATATGTATTGGTTAATATTGCAAAATACTTCCTTTACGAAATCTAAGAATTAGCAAGTGGTGCAATTTCCTTCAGGCAGCAAAGGATAGTTGTGTATCTCTAATCACAAGTAAATCTATGAAAAGTAGAAATATATAAAACATACATACATCCATGTACCCATATATGGACACTCACACAGGCATATATATATATATATATATACACAAATATATGTATGTATACATGTATACATACATATATTTATGCATCTACACACACACACACACATATATATATATATATATATGTATATATGTATATAAATAAATATATATATATATATATATATACACACACATATATATATATATATATATACATATATATATATATATATATATATAAATGCATATATATATATATATATATAAATGCATATATATATATATATATATTTATATATATATATATATATATATATATTGCATGAGTTCAGCTGAGTTGCAGAAAAAAATAGTGGAAAACTGAATGATCAAATATCATAATACTACTCTTGTATCTACAGGTATATACAATCTTTAAGTGTGAAAGAGAGAGAGAGAGAGAGAGAGAGAGAGAGAGAGAGAGAGATTTTTACCAGGATGCAACTAAAACCCCAATAAAGGTCGACATTGTGGATATAACATGAAATAAGAAATCGTACTTCGACCAACGAATTCCTTCTATGTACTAAAATACATGTTTGTTTAAAAAGCAATCTGTTCTAAATTATTTTCCAGGGATAAATATTTATTGTTACAAAACTTATATTCAATGGGAAAGAATTTGCGTGTGTGTATACAGTATATATATATATATATATATATATGTGTGTGTGTGTGTGTGTGTGCCAATATTTGTGTAGATTTGTCAGGAATCCCGAGACTATGGTAATTTTTTTTTTTTTTCGGGGGGCTAAAGATGAAATTACCGTTGTTGTTTATTGACATATACATTCATTATATTATTTAATCATAAATCAATCATTTCAACTACCCACTAGATAGCTAAAGCCACACTAGGGGACAGATATGGGACAATTGTTTTAATGGAGCACTGGATACAAACATGAATCCTTTTGCTACTGAAGATTATGGCTTGAAACCCAACCTGTAAGCACCTATGAGCATTTACAAGTATCTTTTCCTGTTCTTTGACTGTACATCTATTTTATAACACAAGCACACACATAATATATATATATATATATATATTATATATATATATATATATATATACATATATATATATATATATATATACATATATATATATATATATATATACATATATACACAAATATATACTGTATATATATATATATATATATATTTATCTATATATAGGTATAATATATATATATATATATATATACATATATATGTATATACGCACATATAGCCTATATATACTTATATATATTTATATATATACGTATATATACACACATATAGCCTATATATACATATATATATATATATATATATATACGTATGTATGTATGTATGTATGTATGTATGTATAAACACATATTTGTGTGTGATAATTTTAATCACTAACACTCGTCCTTTACAATTTTTCAATTCGCTCTGCCATAGGGTCCTCAAGGTAATTTCCCTATGAATTTGAGATCCTTTGGCAGAGCGAATTCGATATCAAAGGGTATTTGTGGCTTATTTGAAACTGAAAACATGTGTGTATGTATATATACAACTGGGTTTGTGAGTGTGTTTGCAGTCTGGCGTGTGGATCATCGGATGCTCATTAAAGAGATATATTCCAAAACCAAATTGGGGAGCCCCGTCACCGAAGATCAATAACATTAAGCCAACAATTCAAAACATAAGTGACACATATTGTCATGTGGAAGATGAAATATATCTAGAGAGATTTTATTTTGGGAGTTAAGTAGGATATGCAGAATTTAATGTCATATTCTGAATTATATAACATGAAGAGGAGTAAATAACCGGATAACTAGGTTGGTAGCGTCGTGGGCTTCTGCTTCAGAGGTCCCGAGTTCGCGTCCCTCCTAAGGCGCGAGTAGTGTGAGACTACTCCCCGGGGTGGTGCCTAGGGGGGAAGGTTAGAGGGGGCTAGTGATAGTCCCAACTGGCTCATGGTCGCCAGAGGAGATGATGAAGGTCGTCTCAGGGGAGACCTAAAACCCGCAACCTTAAGTTTGAATGATGGTAAGTTCTGCATGACCTACCATTGCTATAACTTACCTATATCATGATTGGTTGACCTACCATTGCTATAACTTACCTATACCATGATTGATTGTAAATATTCATCTTAGGAAATACATGTGTTCAGCAACATTACAAAATCATGCCATTTTCACTTTTTTAACTCCAGATTGGATATTTGAAATAAGACTAGAGGAACTCTTAGTGTGACGATTTGAGTCGAGAGTGAGAGTTGTTCTATTAGCAGAATTCATTTTTAATTTCATTGCGTGATCTAAGCGTAATTCTTGAATGTAACATGTCTTTCAATGCCCAAATCAATAATTTAGTAAAAACTTCTGGTTATCATCTTAGAAATATTGCTTTTATAAAGAAGTACCTGGATGAACACTCTGTAAAGAAACTTGTGATAAACTGTTATTACCAGGATTGACTACTGTAACTCCATCTACTACAATTTATTAAAAGTACAACTTAAGAAATTACAAAACATAATAAACAGAGGAGCAAGACTGATAAAAGGGGTCCCAACTCGAGAAAAGTCCATTCCTAAACTAATTGATTCAAAGTGGCTACCTATCTAAGTGAGAATTGAGTTTGAAATATGTACAATAACCCATCAAGTTATCAGAACCGGACGTCCAAAATATCTAAGAGAATTGCTACATATTGTGCAGCCAATATATCGTGTTGACACGAGAATAGTTACAGATTTTAAATTATTGGAACCCAGAAATATGTCTACTATAGGATCTTGAGCCTTTAAATGTGCGGCCCCGAGACGATACAACAAGCTCCAACGAGACATCCGAAAGACTGGATATCAAGGTTTTCAGGAGGAAACGGAAGACTTTCTTGTGCTTTGATAGTGACTATTTAACAATAAACGAGCAATATACAGTGAGGAATGTTGAATGCTTTCGAACAAACATGATAAAATGACTGTGGAGGTCCTGTAGTGAGTAGAGTTCCCCTCCTGTATAGGACCAGAATAAACTGTCCTTAAAATAAAAGTAAGTAAGGAATTCTAGAATTTAATCCTCCGTTTCAGCAACACTTCAATAAATGAGGAAAAAGTCATAGATCTTTTAAATCAATGTGATTGTGGAGACATATCTACTTGGTTATCCAGGTGAATATTAGTTTGAAAGAAACTATAAAAAATCATTTGAGCTGCAATAAAAAAAATTCCATAGATATCGACATCAAAATACATAAAACACAAGTGTAAAACTATATAAATATATGAAAGATCTTAGTTTAGAAAGATAATCCTTCAGCCTAAATGTGCAAGAAAATAATCGTTTCTTTTATTTTAAAAATAGATATAAGTTTTGCCTTTCCCAAGAAACATCTAAGTTCTCTAGAAAAGCAATCATTGAAAATTTGATGTAGGAAATAAGACCTCTTCCTTAAATTAAGCTTCTCATAAAAGGATTACTTATAATTAACTATAGTTTATTTAACTTTTTTCGCTGAGATCTCATTGGCAATTAGAATATCTGACATACCTTAAGCTCTAAAATGTCTAATGATTTCACAGCTACAGATATTCCACTGTGGAACTTAAAGGTTGTTTTTATCCTTTAAATGTACATTAAACACCTAAAAGGGGAGTTCAGTATCCCGATGAGATGAACTCATAAAAAAATCATTATTTTTCCCGCTGTAATGAAGATGGAACTAATGACTTCCAGCAAACTGCAATTAAGAGATAAGGCTGGCTGTTTAAGGGTAAAGTAAACAAAAATACATAGCTAATGATATTATCAGGGGAGTGGAAATAGATGACCTTATTGATAAAAGTGTGGGGGAGAAGACGATACACATTTTCTCTTGAGGCTCAATACCTCTCTTCATTACAAAATTCGCTTCATTGCCTTCTGGTGTTTAATGGGGTTGCTAATCTAGTGTTCAAAAGAGGAAGAAA
>NC_090751.1:40604813-40622313 GCF_036898095.1 Palaemon carinicauda
CATCACCACAGGACCTACTCTCTCTCTCTCTCTCTCTCTCTCTCTCTCTCTCTCTCTCTCTCTCTCTCTCTATATATATATATATATGTATATATATATATACATATATATATACATATATGTATATATATATACATATATATATATATATATATATATATGTGTGTGTGTATGTGTAATAGAGTAGAATCTAAAACGACTAATAATGAGGATGTAAAAATAGTAAAAAATATTCTGAAATTTTCTACCTTCTTGAGTTTATAATGATATTAAACACAATCATATAAAACCACAGACATCGTTTGAAGTGGCTTCCCAAATTAAAAAAGCATAAATCTCCACATAAAGCATTATCTTAATATATCATGGGTAACAGGGACAGCGCATCACTCCGTCGATTCCAGGTGCGTAGAAAAGCATGCGAGTCAAAGAGGCTGTTATTTATCGTTTTCCAGATATCAGCAGTTGATCTTCCTATCTGTCCATCCTTTGAAGGAGATGGGAACCAGATTTCAAATCCAGTGAACTCCCTATAGGGGAGACACTGCTCCATGTCCATGTATTACTGGGAGCATCTATTCTGATGCTGTTACTATACTTAAAACATTTTATTTTGATTATTTATTCTCTTGTAGTTTATCTATTTCCTTATTTCCTTTCCTCATTGGGCTATTTTTCCCTGTTGCAGCCCTTGCGCTTCTAGCATCTTGCTTTTCCAACTAGGGTTGTAGCTTGGATTTTAAGATGTTAATAATAATTTTAATAACACCAGACACCTTACTTGATTTTGATGTTTCTTTATATTCATTGATGCTCTCGTTTCACGGTCTTTTGTTTCTATAAGTATAGTCTCGCCTTGGAAAGGCCTTGTGTGAATTTGCCTCTTATAACTGGATACACATTTTTTGAACGGCTCAGAGTTTCATAATTTTTATCTGTCAGAAGCTTCAGTAAAATCACGAAAGGTGAAACACCCGTCACAGAATCATCATTAAAAGTTGCATGTTAATGGAATTAGCATTCGTGTCGGTTGTACGCTATTCAAAGAAAATTTTATTCTTACTTTTGTTCATTGATTTGATAACCCACATGGTTAACCTTATAGGTTTTGGGAATTAAAAAAAAATTAAACAGCCTAAAATTGTTATTTATTCAAGATATTCACAATGGTAAAAATTATTAGTTGATATCAGGTTAGCAACTGATAAAAGGTCATATGCTTGAATATGTTTCAAGTATATTAACAATGGTACAGTATTATCGTCAGTTTTAATCATGATTCATTAGTTATGTATATCTATTTCTCTGAGTATGAGCTATCCAATAAATATGAAGTAGGAAAAACTTAAAAGAGAATAACTTAAGATTACTTGTATTTACGTAGGTAGGAGCTGACATCATTTGTAATGTGAAAATTATTTGTTTTATTTGGAAATAGATCTTTCTTTCAAGATGGTAAAAAAAACAAAAACAGAATTCTTTAAGCCTATTAATTTGTTTTCACTTACACAACTCGGGGGATTAATAGAATCCGCATAAACAGAGGAATTAGGACACCTAATTTGTAAATTCTTACTTTGGAGAACAACTATACAAGTGTAAGTTTTTTAATGGATACATCGAGACTAGGTGTTCGAACATCAATAATTTTTTAAAAATTATTTTTTGTAAAATGACTGCCATCAGGTTGGGCAATACTACTTTCGTCTCTGGTGGCTTCAGGGTTATGAAAATGTTGAACTAATTCTCCGACGGGGGATGGATGTAACTCGGTATGCGCATCTTGACCAAGGAAAATATCTCCGTGTCCCCTAATATGTGAGGGTTTGTGAGCATCTCCGATGGGGAAAAAATCCCCGGTTCTTCTAACAGGAATGGGGGGTGAAAAGCTGTCGACCTCTTTAACTTGGAACACACTATCCACTTCTCCAACAAGTACAGGTTCTGGATGATGATGATGAACAGGAAATACACTTTCCAGCTCTCCAGCAACAACAGGTAGCTGATGGCCATGGATATTATTAACGGGAAACATACTTCCTACTCCCCCACCTACAACAGGTCGTGGGAGATCATGCGAATGGATTGCACTTCCAAAGTTTCCAGCAGCAATTTGTTGGGGTAGATCAGCCTGATTGAAAATGGGGGATCTGTGTCCTACTACCCCACTTGCAAACGGTAGTGGGAGATCAAATTGTATGCCTTTAAGACCACTTGGCTTTGGGGCAAATTGAGCTCGATTAACAAAAGTGAATATACTACCTACTTCTCCAATGATAATTGGTCGTGGGAACTTATGAAATGGGAAGGTGCCTCCTGCGTTACCACCAACCGGTCTTGGGAAATCATAATAATCGTCAACGGGGAATACACTTCCTATCTCTCCAGCAACTACAGGTGGCTCGGAGTAATCGTAATCGTTAAAAGGGAGTATGCCTCCTGGTCGTGATAAATGATGGCTGCCCCTACCGGTAACGTTGATCTTCTCATCTTCATTAGCAACTGGCTTTAAAATGAGAGTGCTATCTTCAGCGGGATGGACAGAGATGTCAGGAGCGTTTCCATCGCTATCTTCATGATTATGAGAAGAAAAGATAGTTTCTTTCTTGACGACTTCCTTTTGAGTTTGAGCTGCAGAGATCTCCTTCAATAAAAGCAATAAGGTCACAGCGATAACAGATAATCCAAATGAATGTATATGAGATCCACAAAACTTCATTTTCTCTGTTATAAAAGATGCCTCTCTCTTCCTCTATCTGGATTGTAGAGAGATGTGTAATGTAGTCACTCCTTGGCTCTGACCGATGAACTGACTAGGACTCAAGTGACCATACCTTATATAGCTCTACTTTCTCTTCACTGAACTTTTGACCTCAATTACATGGATATCCCTATTTAGATTAGTTATTTCTGGGAGGAAGAGAGAGAGAGAGAGAGAGGAGAGAGAGAGAGAGAGAGAGAGAGAGAGAGAGATAATGGAATGTGTTTATGGCTTTAACGTGTAGAGTGATATTAAAGTTTATGATGATAGAATTTCTTATACATACTCTTTTCAACATGTGTTTAACACAACACGAATATATGCTATATTGTGTACTTCAGGCATACCATACAATTTAATAACATGGCACAGGATCTTGCATACGTCTAGTTTATATATATATATATATATATATATACATATATATATACATATATATGTATATATATATATATATATATATATACAGTATATATATGCATGCATATAAAATTGGTCCTCCACTATATTAAATACTCAATTGTGATTATATGGCAATTTCGTAACAATATAGGACAAATGAAATAATAGTGTAATATTTCTTACTCACGTGAATAAAAATAAATAGGGATAAAACGAATATCAGTTGCTCTTATAATAGAAGCTTTTACATCATATTTGATATATAAAGGTAATCGTAAACAATTGTCATTGATGTTAGAAAAAATCTAACAACAGATTGTTTTGTGCATCTCAAAGTTAACGTTGAGAAACATTTTAGGTCTGTGTCTTCTTCTCTTGCCGAAAAAATGGCTTATTGAGAAATTCTTTCAAGATTTAGTTAAAATTAGTGTATGGTGTAAATATGGGGTATGAAGTTGAATCCTAACAAAACTCAAAGTATGGTTGTAAGAAGGTCAAGGACCGGGGCTCCTCAACATCCGGATCTCGGCATCGATAATGTTTCTTTAAGTATGTCCTGACTCTCTTAGAATTTTAGGGGTGATTCTCGACAGAAAATTTACTTTTGAGAAACACATTAGATCTATGTCTTCCTCAATTGCACAAAAAAATTGCTTATTGAGATAGTCTTTCAAGATTTTAGGTTATCAATCTGCTGTGAAGAAGTTCTTTCATTCTTTAGTTTTACCTTGTTTCAAGTATTGTTGTCCTGTCTGGTCTTCAGCTGCTGATCTCATCTTAATTTGTGGACAGAAACTTATGGTCTATTAAATTTCTTATTCCTGTTCTAGAGATTAATCTTTGACACCGTCGTTCAATTAGTTCATTATGCATGTTGCATAAGATTTTTCATAACTCTGACCATCCTTTACATTCAGATCTTCCCGGACATTTCCATCCTGTTCGTAATACTAGCATACAGTTAATTCTAATAATCAAGGCCTTCTCCATCATGAGGCTCAATACTACACAGTACTCTAGAAGTTTTATTCCAGCTGTGACCAAGCTGAGGAATGATCTTCCTAATCGGGTAGTTGAATAAGTAGAAATTCAAAAGTTCAAACTCGCAGCAAATGTTTTTACGTTGAACAGGCTCACATAAGTCCTTTTATAGTTTATAAATCAAATACCTGCTTTAATTTCAATGTTTTTAAAATATTCTATTTCAATTTTCATTACTTCTTATATCGTTCATTTATTTTCTTACTTCTTTTCCTCACTGGGCTATTTTTCCCTATTGGAGCCCTTGGGCTTAGTGCATCTTGCTTTTCTAACTAGGGTTGTAGCTTAGCTAGTAATAATAATAATAATAATAATAATAATAATAATAATAATAATGATGATAAAAAAAAATAATAATAACAACAACAACAATAATAATAATAATAATAATAATAATAATAATAATAATAATAATAATAATAATACCAAGGCTCTCTGTTAGTATGAATATATCATGTTGTTTGCAGCTGATATCTACACTTATTGTTTGATAGCTAACTTAAGCTCAGTTCATAGTGCAAATATAGCAGAAATAAATCTTATTCATTTCATTAAACTTATATTCTCCTTCCATGTTTTCCCACTAATTTGACACAAAAATATTAGCTCATTTGCTTTCTGAAATCTTATTTAATACTGAACTCTCTCTTCTTAATAATGTAATCGTTGATGAATAGACGCAAAATACCAATAACTAATTATACATACCTAGAAAGTAATAAATGTCAAAAATACTGGAATATCATTACATAAATACAGACAACAAAACTACTCAGGAAGATTAGCCAATTAAGACCCATAGCAGTTGCGTAGTAGGTAATATTGTCATCTTAATAGTTAACAGATTTGGGTTAAAATCTAGCACAGAGCCGAAGTATAGGGGTGTAACTTAATACACAGTTGGTCTCTATAATAGAGAAGTAATGACTAATACAACTTGTAGTTACTCGTCGTTACCAGGTCCGAACTCATGATGGAAGTGGTTGAGGCCACAAAACAGGCCAGAATACCATTCATATGACATATCGTATTAAAGAACTACTTTCTCAATATATAGATGTATATATGCATGTGGTATATATATATATATATATATATGTGTGTGTGTGTGTGTGTATATATATATATATATATATTTATATATATACATAAATATTAACCATTATAGATATATATACGAATATATATATATATATATATATATATACATATATATACATATATATATATACATTTTATATATATATATATATATATATATACATATATATATATATATATATATATATATATTAACCATTATAGAATTGAAACAGGAGCTAAAATTATTTGTTAAGAAGAATGACCTTACTTTTAAAGATTTTAAATTAAACAGCATGAATCTCCTTAAAAAGATAATTTGAATATACTATAAGAAACAGGGGCATAACAGCACTCTGTTATCTCCAGGTAAGTAAAAAGGCTAGTGAGTCAAAGAGACCAGATATCAGTATCTGATTTTATCTTCTCCATCCCTTGGGAGAAATGGATCCAAGATTTCTAACCCAGGCGACATATTTATTTATTTATATTTCTTATATCCATTAATGCAGCCAGGGCACAGTCTTTTCTTTATATGGGTATAATCATGCTTGCGAAAGTTACAATCCAAATTTGCCTCAAGGTAGCAATGAACACATCTTTGCGCAAGTTACAATCCAAATTTGCCTCAAGGTAACAATGAACGCATTTTTTCATATATAAAACACAAGTATTTGGGAAGCATGTTGTGATGCCCTTCTCAGAGAAAAAGCACATACTAATATTCATTATACATATCATAACAGGTGAAACATCTCTCACAGCAGTATTGGTATAAGTGGTATATGGTGCGTTATTATAATTACTATTCTTATAGGAGGCATTTTGTTGAGAGAAATATTTACCGTTTCCTATAGTAGGTTCATCTGTTACCAGCTTCATTACTTACTTTTTTGTGTTGGTTGCTCAATATGAAATGGTTCAATTGATTACGTATCTGTGACTGCTTTGTTTGAATGTTTACGTGTATTTCTTCTGTGGTTTAGGGGAATGGAGAAACGTCACTTATATTTATGCAAATTATCTCATTGGATATGTTTTGATATAACCTCTCTCTCTCTCTCTCTCTCTCTCTCTCTCTCTCTCTCTCTCTCTCTACATTGTCAATCTGTCAGAATAATCGGTCTTTACTCTTTGAAAGCGAAATTCAAAAGTTTTAGGGAATTAAAAGATATCAAAAACTATACATTTCTTTTTTATTGTATAAAACTCAGTGTAATGAAAGTATACAGTAAAAGATCATTGATTGATAATAGGGCAAACGACAAAATATGTTTCAAATACAAATACTATTAACGTAAAATTATAAAATCATTCATTAATTCTATCCAACTAATTTTCTAACTATAAAGTATAAAATATTCTCAACCCCACCAAAGGTTTACAGATAATAACTGCAACCTATGCATCCTCCTTTGCGAAATGACAGCGACCTATTTCTTTAGAAATAAATATTTTTTCACGTCAGTAGAAAGAAAATGTAAGTTGATTAGCTTCCATTTACCCTTTTCAGGCTATCATCTAACGTACCCTAAACAGATAAATCATATCAATATATTTGTGTGTTCCTACTTAGGACTACAGCTATGCAATTGCTTTTATAGATGTATTAATACCAAATGATTGCTGATCACACCATTAACGATATCTTTTAAAATATATTATGCCGAATGTCGATGGCAGATTAACTAATACTATTCTGTTGTCCGATGGCGTCCTTTATATGACCATTTGACCAATACCCCCGACAGGGGATTGATGTGGCACATGATGTGTATCTTCAACGGAGAAACTAGTTCCAGGTCCTGCAACAAAGTCTCTTTATGAGGATTGGTGAGCCTCTCCGATGGGGAAAATACTTCCGGTTTCTCCTACAGCAATGAGTTGAGAAGGCTGGTTGTGAATCTTGACGGGGAATACACTTCCCAGCTCTCCGACAATAATAGGTTGGGGATCATCATGATGAATGTCAACAGGAAATTCATTTCCTATCTCGCCAACAATAACACGTTGAGGATGATCATGGTGATCTACAGGCAATACACTTGCCACCTCTCCAACAGCAACAGGTTGCGGGTCGTCATTGTTAACTTCAACAGGAAATTCACTTCGCACCTCTCTACCAATAACAGATTGTGGATCATCGTGGTGATTGTCAACAGGAAATACACTTCCAACCTCTCCAACAACGATAGGTTGGGGATCGTCATGGTGAATGTCAACAGGAAATTCACTTCCCATCTCCCCAACAATAACACGTTGAGGATGATCATGGTGATCTACAGGCAATACACTTCCCACCTCTCCAACAGCAACAGGTTGCGGGTCATCATTGTTAACTTCAACAGGAAATTCACTTCGCACCTCTCTACCAATAACAGATTGTGGATCATCGTGGTGATTGTCAACAGGAAATACACTTCCAACCTCTCCAACAACGATAGGTTGGGGATCGTCATGGTGAATGTCAACAGGAAATTCACTTCCCATCGCCCCAACAATAACACGTTGAGGAAGATCATGGTGATCTACAGGCAATACACTTCCCACCTCTCCAACAGCAACAGGTTGCGGGTCATCATTGTTAACTTCAACAGGAAATTCACTTCGCACCTCTCTACCAATAACAGATTGTGGATCATCGTGGTGATTGTCAACAGGATATACACTTCCAACCTCTCCAACAACGATAGGTTGGGGATCGTCATGGTGAATGTCAACAGGAAATTCACTTCCCATCTCCCCAACAATAACACGTTGAGGATGATCATGGTGATCTACAGGCAATACACTTCCCACCTCTCCAAAAGCAACAGGTTGCGGGTCATCATTGTTAACTTCAACAGGAAATTCACTTCGCACCTCTCTACCAATAACAGATTGTGGATCATCGTGGTGATTGTCAACGAGATATACACTTCCAACCTCTCCCACAACGATAGGTTGGGGATCGTCATGGTGAATGTCAACAGGAAATTCACTTCCCATCTCCCCAACAATAACACGTTGAGGATGATCATGGTGATCTACAGGCAATACACTTCCCACCTCTCCAACAGCAACAGGTTGTGGGTCATCATTGTTAACTTCAACAGGAAATTCACTTCGCACCTCTCTACCGATAACAGATTGTGGATCATCGTGGTGATTGTCAACAGGAAATACACTTCCAACCTCTCCAACAACGATAGGTTGGGGATCGTCATGGTGAATGTCAACAGGAAATTCACTTCCCATCGCCCCAACAATAACACGTTGAGGATGATCATGGTGATCTACAGGCAATACACTTCCCACCTCTCCAACAGCAACAGGTTGCGGGTCATCATTGTTATCTTCAACAGGAAATTCACTTCGCACCTCTCTACCAATAACAGATTGTGGATCATCGTGATGATTGTCAACAGGATATACACTTCCAACCTCTCCAACAACGATAGGTTGGGGATCGTCATGGTGAATGTCAACAGGAAATTCACTTCCCATCTCCCCAACAATAACACGTTGAGGATGATCATGGTGATCTACAGGCAATACACTTCCCACCTCTCCAAAAGCAACAGGTTGCGGGTCATCATTGTTAACTTCAACAGGAAATTCACTTCGCACCTCTCTACCAATGACAGATTGTGGATCATCGTGGTGATTGTCAACAGGATATACACTTCCAACCTCTCCAACAACAACAGGTTGTGGATAATCATCGTGATTGTTGACAGGAAATATACTCTCTACCTCTCCAGCAACAACATATTGTGGAATACCCTGGTAATCAACAGGAAATTCACTTCCCACCTCTCCAACAATACCAGGTTGACGATAATCATGGTGATCGTCAACAGTTAATAAACTTCCCATTTCTCTAACAACAATATGCTGCCGATGATCACGTCGATTGTCAACAGGGAATACACTTCGCACCTTTCTGATAGCGATTGGCCTTGATAACTGATGGGCATACCTACTATGCGAATTACTACTTTTCCCATTAGAATCCGGTTGTAAAAAGTTCCAATCATCGACCAGATTGATTGCAGATATGGCCAAAGTGTTTACAATGCTTTCTTCTTCATGGAGACCGTGATGATTATGAGTAGAAGATGAGTGCTTGTCCTTTAAGACATCCTTTTGAGTCGGTGCTGCAATGGTCATCTTGATTAACAGCAACATAGTCACACTGATGACAGATGATCCAAGGATATTTATATGAGTGCCGTATAACTTCATTTCTTTTGTTATGAGTCCTTACTCTAGATTGTAGAAGGGCAGTATAATGTCACTCCTTGAGACTGACCAATGAACTGACCAAGACTCGAGTGACCATACCATTTATAAGCTCTGCTTCCCCTTCTCTGAGCCTTTGACCTCCATGATATGGAAATCCCCAGGTAGATAAGCAATCTCTAAGAGAGAGAGAGAGAGAGAGAGAGAGAGAGAGAGAGAGATCCAAAATCTTTGGAATAGGCATGAGGCTTCAAGGTAACGAGTGATTTAACAACATACAGTAATAGAATTTCATTACAAAAATCCTTGGCAATCTATGATCAAGCTATCATATGAATTATTCTATCTTCAGTGCATTTCAATCCTTCACACAGCTTAATAGCAATTTATATGATCTTTCATAATCTTTGTTGTTAAATCTTTCAAATAAATATTAATTTACTTGTTACACGGCATTCAGGCAGTAACAAACATAATATATCATAATTAAGTTCATTATAATTATACTTTTCCTTTACATATACATTCATGCGTACCTTAACGTGATGCACATTTGTTCATGAAAAAATACATACACACTTCTATATATTCATCATTTTTAGTCCTGAAGATGGATAGATAAGTTCCTGTACATAGTACACGTATATATATATATATATATATATGATATTTTAACCATGAAAACTTATTTTATTCCTTGGTATATTTAGACATTACTGTGAAACATATTCGTATCCTAACCAATAACTTCCACTGAGATGAGATCAATAAAATATTCCTCTTCCCACACCATCAAATCACATTATGGTGCCTTTCAAACACTTAGCCGACCACTGGAATATATTATAGTTTTGTCAGATTATGATGGAATATTCAGTTATTCTTTATCACCCCAAGAGTCCATAAAATTCAGATGAGCAATTATGACCTAACAAGGATATATAAGAAATCTCACTTCCACAATTTTAAAGATTGATTGTCATATTCTCAAAGCTACGAGCGGCCAACTGGGAGACGTTGGACAGACGTCCAAAGTTTGTTCCATTATGCAATACCTCTGTGAAGTGCCTCGTTCCTTCCAACATTACTGATTTGAGTATGTAATAACAGTTTGGATATGAAATATTGACCCTCAGGACAAAGCGTAACCGTCAGTGATTGCATTGCTTTCATATTAAGTACTTTCATCGCAGTGCATGAGTTTAATGAGTATAAAAGAAATTTCACTTCGGAATTTATGGACCTATTTTTAAATTTGCATCATTTAAACATAAGATTTTCTCCTGTTTTTCTGCGCCAAATGTTTAAATTCATAAAACTTCGTGTAAAACAGAACTTAGCTTTTATATTCGTGGAATAGTTTTATATTACATGGAGATATATCCCGCATGACTTTGTTGGATGCAATACATATGTTTACAGGTTTAAAGGCCGCTCATATATGGCAGCGGCAAGGGGCAGTGACATTGTCCTACCAAGCAGGATAATGCCCTAGAGACTGACCATGTATACATATGATCAGCGCCCAAGCCGTCTCTCCACCCAAGCTAGGATCAGGGAGGGCCCGGCAATGCCAGGTAATGGCTGCTGATGACTCAGCACATAGACCTATATAGGCTCCCCAAAACCACCCATTGTTAGATCACAAGAATGTCGAGGTTGCAGCGACCAAAGAAACTAACAAGTTTAAGTGGGATTCAAACCTCACCCTGACCATTACCAGTCAGGGAGGTTACCACATCGGCCACCACAACCCTAATGATGTGACTTCAGACATGACAGGTTTGGGGATACGGTAAACTCGCCGACAATCTTAGAATTACTAAGGTTAATTGTAACAGTTTTAAATCTCACGAATAAAATGCAGCTTCAGTTCTTGTATTTAACATGAGCTAGAGTTTCAACCACTCTACATCCACATCCATTTCTAAGCCTTTTTAAATGCAAGATTGATTGATTTGGAGATATTGACGACCATTTAAATGCAAGAAATATATCTAAAATGATTGGAAATATATAAGTACAAATCTAAATGTATTATTAAGTATAGTCGTTGACAAGAAACATCTTTAGTCAATATTTGCTCTTTAACACAAAAATTTATAGAATTTTTTTTTTTCTGGACACATCTTTTGATGAGGTGCGGAAAGGTAGCTAGAAGATAATTTCTTATACTCTTTGGAATAGTAAATTTTTAATGTTTTTCATTAAAATGATAATTTTTTGTGATAATTTTTAGTTTTTCCAAAAAGATAAATAAAAACTATACTGGACGTATGCATAGATAAATCAGAGGTAATCTGAATAAGAATACTTCTACGAAACCCTCTACTTCATTAAAAAACACGAGTTACTCAACAAATTTTTACTAACGCCAATAAGATAGGCTACAGTTTAATTTCCGGTCACGATATATATCACGACTTTCATCAATCTGGTTGCGTTCGTTTTGTTCTTCTTTTTTTTTTCATGATTCATTTCAGTAAGAAAACTGTTGGAAATTTTTTCCCGTTCTCTAGAATATATTTATTGTATTAGACAACCCAAAAGTAAGAGCATTTACACAAATTTAATCTCCTTTGATACGATGGAAAACAATGTCATCTTTTACATATTTGCATTCAAATATTTCGTATATACAGTATATACATACATACATACATATACACACATATATATAATATATATATATATATATATGCGTGCGTGTATGTGTTTCAATATATAGATGGATGGATAGCAAGTTCAATGAATAGAAAGATTTTCATATATATATATATATATATATATACATATATATATATATATATATATACATATATATATATATATATACATATATTATATATACAGTATATATATATATATATATATATTTACATATCTAATCAAATCGTGGAAAATTAAGCGACATTTTAATTACACTTATAATTACATATTAAAAGGGTAAGTAATATGGGTTTATCATTAACTGTAGATGGCCTCTCTCTCTCTCTCTCTCTCTCTCTCTCTCTCTCTCACACACACATTCTGTATACATACACATACATATATACAGTATATACATACACACACACACACACACACATATATATATATATATAGCTAGATATATATATATATATATATATCGATTTATATATACACACCCATATATATATATATATATATGTATATATATATATATTTGTATATATGTATAATGTGTGTATATATTAAAAAATTTAATACCTATAAGTAAATTTACGAAATCATGCTGTTATTTTTCTTAGTACAAAGAATACACACTATCACGCTATGTACTAATACGTATACGTGTATTTACGTGTGATCTAAAATAAGAAATTTGGGATATTCTAGATGCACTTTATTCTTTGGAGATGAAATTTAAGTTTCGTGTCCATAGCACTTCTCGGTAGAAAATAGTTCTAGGATGAAAATACTATAGCTTCATAATTTTGATAGATTTTGTCTTTATTTTCACTAGCTTACTTCTTGGAAAAGATTGTCAGTAAGCTATGAATCAGGGATGCATTAGGGGAGTGGGTCAGAAACTGCCTCAGGACCCAGTGCTGATATCTTATACCCAATCAATAAGCAGTTAATACGGCCACTCAAAAGAAAAGATAAGGGACAAAAAGATTAAAATAAGGATAAAAAGCTGAAAACGGAAAACTTGAAATAAAAAAGCTTACATTTGCCATAGGAAATATGGGCTGCTAAATAGCGAAAGCTCGTATCTTGCACATGGCAAAATGAATCTAAAATATATCAACAAGTTAGAAGTTAAAATAGCCAGTTGCCATTCTAGACGTAATTCAAGAAAATTATTTTAGGGCAAGGAAGCAGCATATCAGTTTAATTTCTTATCATATACTTTTGGATAGGGATTAGCCACACACGCGCACACACACATACGCCCATACACACAGACACTGAAAACCACGCACACACACACACACACACATATATATATATATACACATATGTATACAGTATATATTATTTATATAGTATCTACAGTATATGTACTTCTGCATCTCTCTCTCTCTCTCTCTCTCTCTCTCTCTCTCTCTCTATATATATATATATATATATATACATATATATATATATATATATATATGCTGTATATATATATGTAATACATATATATAAATATATATATATACAAATATACAAATATATATTATATATATATGTATATATATGTATATATATGTATATATATACTGTCCCCTCTGATGGTCCAGCACTTTGCTGCAGTAGAGGGGCTTGAGTGTCTTAATGATGGGCTGGGCAATGGCGGTGGAGTAGTTTATCCACCCTTGCAGGCTCAACCATACCGCTAAGGCCAGTTCTGAGAGACCAGACCAAGACTGGACCCCTATAGGCCTTCTCCTTTATTTAAGATAGGCAAAGGCAAGGAGAAGGAAAACTCCAAAATCAAACCAAACAAGACCCCAACAGCGGAGCTTCCCAGCGCCGGCGGAAGAGGGCAATGCCTATCGGGCAGGCAACAAGGCGGGCCTTGACATAACAAGAACCCGGCAGCCCGATGCAACCAACATCGGAGAAGCCGCCTGTCTCTTATGTCTTGAGCCGCGGTGAAAACGGTGTGGGCCAAGTGTGTGTGCGTGGCCGTTGCAAAGCCACGACCACCCAAAACAATATACCCAGCTGCTGGCATTCTGTCGTTTCCTCCACCCTTCTTCATCGATAGGAGGCTGATGGCTAACGACAGAACCCAATACTCGGACACGAGTGGGCGCCGACGAGACGACGATATATACTGTAAATATATATATATATATATATATATATATATATTTATATATATATATATATATATATATAAAAGCCATATATCATATACCTACTAATATCTGGAGTTCCTCTACTTCTGGATTAAAGACCTAAGGGGGAATCAACTTAAAGATAATAGATTCTGGTCGGCCAGGGGATCGAACTTAGACTCAAGAAACTTGGGATCCATTGACTTAGCAAATCAGTGGCCGGGTTCGATTCCCTGGCCGAACAGAGGAATATATATTTGAGTTGATTCCCCCTTGGGTCTCTAATCCCGAGGTAGAAAGAATCCAGATATTATGTGGTATAAAACTAAATATATGGCTTATGTGTATATATGAAAACACACGTATAAATGGGCGAAACTATCATATGCTGTATATATATATATATATATATATATATGAAATTATGTGTTTATGTGCGTATTTCTTTGTAGGCTGTGCCTAAATTTGTCAAATAAAAGTAAGTGAAATTTAAAGCAAGGCCTTTTCTTTTTTTTGAATCCACGGAAGCAAAAATTTATTCAGCTTAATGAAGACGCTTTATTAAATGCAAATATCTTTGTTCAAACAGGCAGAGATTAAAAATATATTTTTTTCTTCATTAGTTCTCCGAATATTTTATGAAAATTAATAAATGGAATAAGAAAAAACCTTCCAGTTAATTAATACATCTCTTTATGAAAAGAAGATAGCCTACAACATGAAAAAATCGAACGATTATGTTAATAAGATATATTCTTTGAAAAATAACATTTTTGCCTTTTGAAAATGTTATAATGTTCCTCTCTCTCTCTCTCTCTCTCTCTCTCTCTCTCTCTCTCTCTGGCATATAGTGCTTCTTATAAAAAAATCCTGAAAATAAAAATTAGGACTGATTAAGTAATCAAGTAAGCAATCCTGTTAAGATTTTCTCCCTATGAGACCAGAATGAATCTCAAGTCACTTTTCTAATGTCTTTCAGAGTAAGGATATTGATAAAATATAAATAATGCATCAACTCCAAACCAGTAGAACTTTCAGAGTTGTAGTAATATAAGATAAAAAATAAAACAAATCTTTGGGATTTTGTCGACGTTTTTGTGCTCATATTCTTAATAAGAGCAATCATGAAACAGGTCAAATTAAATGTAGGCTACGAAATATAATCATTCAAAGCATTGTTGATGATAATTAATGCAATGCAATTACTGTTACACGAGGTTAATATTTTCTTATTAAATTGTCAGTGGCTACACAATATCCTTTATAGTTTTAAAAGTCATTCTAAATCTATTTCTAAATGCCTTGGTTTGCGAATCGATGGTAGTAGTGGAGAGAAAAGGAACGGAGAGAAAAGGAACGGAGAGAGAGAGAGAGAGAGAGAGAGAGAGAGAGAGAGAGAGAGAATACTCTTACAGAGATAGCACAAATGTAGGTTACAGTAGGCTAATTAGGACAGCGAAGTAGGATAATGGAACGATGGTTCTATACTGATAAGTGCTCTTGGTTTCAAGGCTTCCCTAACCTAAAAAAAAGGGTAAAATTGTTTAATTATAAACAAAAGAAAACTTCCTAAACATCTTCAATCAAAAACACGATCTTTTTCCTTTCCCGAAGCGGTGATGCCACTGAAAGAAACCATTCAGGTTTGCTCAACTGTGCAGGTTGTATAAACGGTAATTATAAAATCACGACGTGTTCTAAAAAAAAAAATTTTGTTTTCGGAAAATATAATTTTTATATGAAAAGTACTGGAAAATATTAATATAAAAAACAAAATTGCTTTTGAATAATGGTATTCCATATACTAATAAAGTCAGTATCAAGTTATATTATTAAAAAGGATTATTATTATTATTTTCATTATTTTTCATAGAGGTTAATTTTGGTCTTGAAAAATCATTATATTGCTTTCTGTGTAAACAAGAATCTCCTCTTTTCTTTTGAAATCTTTCTATATATCTTGCAATAACGATAACTTATTCTGATAATATCAACATCACTACTACTAGTTCTAGTTTCAGTTCATACCAGCGATTCAGTGCAGATTTCAATGGAATGGGAGTCAAGATGATTGAGATTGGAACGGCAATATATCATATAAACTGAACTCAGCTAGTGTGTTGTGCAATTCTTCTGTTTCCTTTACTGTGGAGGTAATGGGTAATATATTCATTAATATTCAAATTATTTTATAGTAAAATGGTCTTCTTTCTTTGTGGGGAGACTAGCCTAATAGATGTGTATTTTATAGCCTATATGCCTCTATTTTTTCGGGATTAGTAACTGCAAATTCGCGTAAGGTGTATGCAGTAATTTTCTAAAATTATTAAAATATACAATAAAGCAGCGCCAAATGAAGAAAATAAAATTTACAACATAAACTTCCATGTTAATATTGTAGTTGCCTCACCTCATTTTACACTTAAAATTTTGTTAAAATTATAGAACAACACAGAACTATATTTCCAATAGAAAAAAAAACAAAAAAAACTTTTCCAACAGTAAATAGTGTGCTTTCAACAAAATTGACCTTTATTTCCACTGCAAAGAAACCATTCTCCCATTACCCACCCCCACTTCGTTCTCGACTGACACACCTAACCTAACCTAGTAGTTCCCAGGTCACAGACCTAACAAGGAGTCAAGAACTACGGACCCCCTTCTCAGGTCACAAACAAGCATAGGTCACAGACATAATAGGGGGGCAAGCACCCGGACCCCCCTTCCCAGGTCATAAATCTGCCCAGATAACAGACATAGCCGGGGGGCATGCCCCGGGACCCCCCCCCCCCCCCCCGGGGCCCTCCCCCTGCCCCTGGGGCCCTCTTCCCGCCCCTGGGGTCCTCCCCTCACCCCTGCCCCCCCCCCCCCCCCGCCCCTGGGGCCCTCCCCCGCCCCCCTACCCAGGTCAAAAACTCTAAAAGTAAATCACAAAAAATTCCCTAGCTGTGATTGACACCTGCACCTCTTTTTTTTATTTTAGCAAAGTTCACATTCAAGTTACAACAAAACGTGTTAGTCTTTCCTAAAAGATAACTCATAATTGCACTTAGGGCACTTTACAAACAGGAGCGGGTACGTGTGGTTTGTAAAATGTAAACAAAAGTGAAATAAATATTTCAGGGGAATTGGATGCCAATATTTTGCGTAATTTTCTGTGAGTATATTATGCGTCGCAGAGAATAATGTATAGAGA
>NC_090751.1:40627313-40644813 GCF_036898095.1 Palaemon carinicauda
ATTGAGTTTATTCTTTGTATGAATGACGATCCAGAACACTTATCTGGACCGTGGTGTGAATATACTTCATGAGTCAACTCCAGGCGGATTTTGGATGCTGAAAACAATCAGGAAAGCCATAGAGGTGGTCAGTAGCTTTCATTATTCTAAGGTGCAACAAAAGTCAATGTCTTTGTTGCTTTGGGGCCTTGTAGGCTACGTATATTTTCATTTCTCGCTGATGGTTCCCTCAATTGTGTGTATGTGTGGGGAAAAATATAAAAGTATGGTTTTCAAATTTCTTGTCAGAATACCCTCGACAAAAGTACTAAACAGCAATAATTTTTCTTGAGAAAAACACCGTGACAACTAAACAATGTAATAAAATTGTTAACTTTGTATGCATAGTTAATCCTACTCTATATAAATGCCCTCGGATTATAATTACCGCAAAGAGTAAAATAACATCTCCAAACCCTACTGTTTTAAATTCAATATTTCAAGCTATCAAAATCAATCTGTTAGAAAGGGCCGTTAAGTCATCCCTTTGAACACCTGGTTAGGTTTTCTTATTTAATAATGCAATCCTCTCTCTTGTGGCCTAAATTTCATCGTGGCAGGTTCCCGACCATCAATCTTTTAATTTCTGTAATTTTCCTTCCTGTGTTATGTTTTATCTCCTTCCTTTAATGCATACAAGGTCTCTTGAAATAATGAAATAACCGTGTTCTTATATTCCATTTTTAATATATAGCATATGTCAGCTATAGCACCGGAAGAACGATCAGTGAAGCTTATCATATTTGATGTGTCTAGCTCAGGTGAAGGATTTTCAAGAAATGTCAGACGGTGTTGTCATAAATATTTTATGCTCTTTAAACACCTGCAGAGCAGGGCTTATGTGTAATCATTATATATATATATATATATATATATATATATATTATTTTTAGGACTTGTTGTAGAGCAATGTGTACATTATAGAAATCCACTTCTGATGGCATTTGTGGGCAATGAAATAGCCTTTTATATTTCGTGGAGAGCCCTGCGTTATTATGGAGTTCCTCTTAAGAATGTAAATTTGATTAAGTCTGTTCATGTGATTAAAAAGTGTAAAGTTAATGTTAATGGAGTCCTATTAAAAGAATTTATAGTGAATAGTGGAGTACTCCAAGGGAATGTGTTGTCACCTATGATGTTTATCCTCCTCATGGATTTTGTAATGCATAGAACCGTTGGGGACGCTGGAGAAGGATGGGACTGGATTGGTAACAGGAAATTAGCTGACCTAGAGTATGCTGATAACGCTGTCCTTATCAGCAAAATGCCACAGGACTTGCAAAGCTTGCTTAGCAGAATGCATGAAATATGACATGAGGTTGGGATTAAGATAAATTGAAGAAAAACGGAGATGATGAGAACGGAATATGCAATGGAAGATTAAATATCATTGGAAGAAGAAAAGTTAATGAGGTTGAATCATTTAAATATTTAGGAATTATGATCGCAAATACAGGATCATTAGAATTTGAGCTTAATGAGACATTGAAAAGAGCAAATTAGACAATGGCTAGGTTGAGTAAAATTTGGAAATCAAATCGCCTAAAATTACATATAAAAAAATAAGCTTTATGTCAGCTTAGTGAGATCGGTGTTACTGTATGTTCATGAGTCGTAGTATGACAATGAAACAATATCCAACAGATTTTATAGATTTGAAAACAAAGCCCTCGGAAAAATATTGAGAGTTGAATGGCAGGACAGGAATAGAAATTAAGAGAGATTACTCGAGTGTCATATGGGGAAGAGATTATAGTGAGGGGAAGATGGAGATGGTTTGGGCATGTTCTTCGCACTCCCCAAGAGAGATTTGTTCACCAAACTTTCAACTGGGCTTCACAAGGTACTAGAAGAGTTGGAAGACCCAGGGCTACATGGTTGAGTACTATGAAGCGTGAAGTAAGAGATGATGAAAGGAGAAGTATTGATTTAAAAGCTCAAGATAGAGACGACTGGCGAAATCTAACCGAGGCCCTTTGCGTCAATAGGCGTGGGAGGAGATGAATTTATATATATATATATATATATATATGTGTGTGTGTGTGTGTGTATGATAACAGAAATGTCATATACATGAATAAACACAAGCGCACACACATTAAATACATGTATGTATGTATGTATGTATGTATATATATATGTGTGTGTGTTTATATATATATATATATATATATACATAAATATATATATATATATATATATACATAAATATATATATATATATATATATGTGTGTGTGTGTGTGTGTGTGTGCTTTTATAAGTGTGACACTAATATTCAGGTTTACGTAAGACACGATGTTTCCATGTAATAATTAAGATGAAAATACCTGGCGAACAAGAGTTGAAAAAATGAAGATGAAAAATCCTTATTATTGTCCTCTCCAAGACCACTCACGCCCTACCCTTTCATACCTAAGGATGCATAAGGGGAACGTTCTCTCATTAACTCATTATGTTCCAGGAAATATAAACACCAGAAGGATCCCGAACCCATTTCGGAACCCTTCGTAACCTTGTCTGAAACCTCCTCTATTTTGTAAGTACTTGAAGAGCCCTCATCTTTTGATTGAACTCCCTCCTCCTCGGCCCCTCAGGTATCCTCGTGACCTCCCTCACCTAGCGCCCCACCTGGATGAATATCATTAAGGATTAATCAGTTTCTATTGAAAGCGTTCCTGGAGACTTCTCTGTTCCGTCGTGGAGTCATCAGAGTGATTGACTGGGATCGCCATCAGGGACATCTGAAGCTCACCGACCCACTTCGGAGTTTTCCACTTGGCTGTTCGTGTTGCGTCAGTGGTTGAATAGCAATTGCTCGCTCAATGGTCACCGCATCCAATCCTTTAATGTCTTCCTCAGATCTTGTTGCATCGGATCATTCCTCTCGCAAAGGTCGGTTAACAGACGAGTTCGCAATTCATTCGGTGATTACCCTTTTCTCTCCCTTATTTTTATCCTTCCACCCTAATGGAAGTTATTTGGACAAAGATAACATTCCCTCTGAAGTAGTTTTTATTTTAGTTTGAATAGAAGATTCATCTTTGCCTATAAAATTCTCTTTATTACACTTTCCTCAACCTTCTTATTTAATAACATATAATCGTTCATACAGTCGATATTTTCTTACTAACCTGTATAAGAAAATGTATATAAACCCATACTGATTAAAAATTATATGAAAAAACGCTGTAATCAAAACTCTAATGAAAGTCCTTCTTTATCACCTGTTACCTTTTTTTTTTCTTTTTTAAAGTTGTCACACAAGTACAAGTTTATTCTGTTATTCCCTTTCCTTGTGTGAACTTTGATATAGGTCACTTGAAATTTATATTAACAACTTCTAATCAAGATTATCTTGTATGAAATTACTTTTGATCAAAACCTTCAGATATGTAACATGTGTACTGTTGGTAAGAAAGAGCTATTGTTCGCTAATGAGATTCAAAGTAGGATGGGTATTGGCGTAAATGAAAACACTTCTCTTACCTCTAGAACAACCTAGAGGACATTACAATAAATATAAAACATTAGAACTAAACATTCTCTAGTGTTGCATATATTTGAATAGTTATTTCAGTAAACTAATCGAATAGTCGAAATAGTTTTTTTTTTTTTTTTTCGAACAGTTACTAGCTACTTTTTGGCAAGGGACAAAGCATTCATAAACCAGCTTAATCTAACCCGGGAAACCAATACAAACATACCGGAACACTAATAAAAGGGCAGCTAAACATTTCACATTCATAAGAATTTTCATCTTTTGTATTATTTTATATACAAGTAAACGTAAATTAAGCATCACAAACTAGGTACTAGTAATTACAGATTATGATTGTTAAGATTATTTTCACATACACAAAAATTCGCTCGCTTGCGACAACGTCATAAATCAAAAAAAAATTTTTTTGGAGTTATCCATATAGACATATTCATCTTCAAATGCTAATTTTTCTGGCAAAAGTGTCATAATTGTAGCTAAAAAATTGATCACTAGAAGCGCTAAATGTCCTAACGACATAACATAATGAGAGTTTTAATTGATTAAAATGGCTCTCCTGAAAAATAGCTCTTTTTTGAGTTATGAAGCCGTTGTCGCAAACGAGCGAAATATATGCAGGCATATTCTTTATATGGTTAAACACTACTCTCCTTTTTCTTATTTCTAAAAATGAAGTGCTTATTCCAATCGTTTATTAATAAAGATTCCTTTAAACTAATAACTCCAATAACAAGCAAAGTGATCGACCCTCTTAAATAATGAGTCAACTCTCTCTCTCTCTCTCTCTCTCTCTCTCTCTCTCTCTCTCTCCTCCCTCTCTCTCTCTCTCTCTCTCTTATTCTTCTTCAAAGCTACCTGTGAATGATATATAATTACAGAAATTTTATATGAATTTAATAAAGAGAATATTACATAATTTGTTTTATCAAATATGATAATAGTCATAAGTAAGGAATGGAAAAATATCCCGGTTACTGAAAATATTAAATTTTCTTATGTTGTCAGGATCCTCGTTCACAATTCAGAAATTTTTTTTTTTATATATACAGTATGTCACGGCTGTCATGACCGGTAACCTGAAATGTAATTCCTATTATCATTGCCATTTTATCGCATATGGATACTATCCTAACATCATAAAAATACATTAATGAAATGTTATTACGTATCTGTCACGACTCCTTTTGACTATTGGCAGGCTTTGATTTCAAACAATCGGGATGCTCAAAGGCATCGGGATTCAGAAGCGATAACGAAATAACGAGAATTAACCCCCATTCATAGATTTGTAATATCCACAGCATCCGTGATGGAAATACATAAGAATAAGAGATTTTGAAAACGAGAGAGAGAGAGAGAGAGAGAGAGAGAGAGAGAGAGAGAGAGAGAGATTCGGACCTTACAGATATTAACCAAGATGATGCCGCAAACCTGTCTTTCATAAATAGCGGAGTAATAAAATGACGATAAAACACAACAGAAAATGCCGTGAAACTCCTACTTACATGGAGATTTCTTTGAATTCAATAATAAGAATCTAATTATTAACTGGGTGATCCCTCCAAATTGAACAACCCATCCACCCGTTCAGAGACATGAAGCGGATCAAACTACTCATTTTACAGCCAAATGCTTTCAAAATTAATTAACTTGAGTCAACTAAACTCTAGCGTTCCTTTACAGACAGACAGGTTGCCTCTTTGGGTATCATAACTCGCTTGACCTCTTGACCTCTCGTGTTCTTAGAGCTTCTGTTGTAAAATAAACATCTAAAGGACTTATTTTAAAATTTCCAAAACAGATATATTTTGTTTTAATTTGCATGAATTGAGAATACAGTTTCCTCATGATAGAGCATTTTCAACATCCTTGTTTTTTTTCATTTTCTGAATTAGATATTTTCTTAAATACCTTTACGATTAGATACACAAATGAAGCATAAAAGAACCAGGCAGCCAAAAAGCAAGAGAAGCAATAAATTCTCAGAAAGAATAAAGCGTTACAATTTATTCGTCTATTTTTCTCTTAGATGTCAATGCGGGAAAGTAAAAATTCCTGAATCTTTATTCTCTCTCTCTCTCTCTCTCTCTCTCTCTCTCTCTCTCTCTCTCTCTCTCTCTTAAAGGTACATTTAATTGCTCTACACCGAAATTACATTCAGCTTGTTCAGCAACATGAAAACTATGACCAGAAACGAAATAAATGTTTGTGGGAAGATTATTTTGTGCCGCACATTTTTGGTCACATTTTCCACAGCAAAGTAATGTCAACACTAATCTTGACTTTTGCTTCGGAAGCTGGAGTCATTTTATTGCGAGCGTAATAATAATAGTATTAGATGGGTCATGCCTGTAGGAACTAGTTTCTATCATATGAATAGTTCATAATATTTACACAGTAGAGATTTCATAGAGAACTATATTGAAAAAGATACAACCCCTTAAAGGTATTGTTGATAAAACAACATAAGTTTCTAAAACAAAATCTCCAGAGAACCTTCTAGGATGTTTTATTTTCTTATTTTGTATTTTTTTTTCACAAAAAGATTCCAAACTATTACGATCAAGTGATAATATTGATGTCATTTTATGCCAACTTGCAGATTTTTAAAAAAACGCGAAGGAAACCCCTGAATAAATTACATTTACTGGAGAATAGAATGAATAAAAGAAGAGAGAGAGAGAGAGAGAGAGAGAGAGAGAGAGATCTGCGATGCTTGTTTGCTCTGCTCTAGAGACAGAGACGTCAAGACATTTCTACAAAGAATGCAATTACACTACAGAACAAAAAAAAAAAAAAGAAAAAAAAGAAAATACCTTAGATTTTATTTCTCCCGTTAAATTTGTTCTGGTATTTGACATTTCTGTTGCTTTCATGATAATTGTCTTGTATATACAAAAAGGTTATAACTTTAATTTTTCTCATATTCTATAAAGAAATAAAATTCTTTCCTGCAATAAAATCCCCTCCATAAATGTCAAAGATCCATTACCAAGGTGTTACAGTCTGTAAGGTACAATAGTAGGTAGTAGGTTGGCCAGGGCACCAGCCGCCCGTTGAAATACTACCGTCAAAGAGTTAGGGGGTCCTCTGACTGGCCAGACAGTACTACATTGGATCCTTCTCTCCAGTTACGGTTCCTTCCCTTTGCCTACACAGAAACCGAATCTTCTGGCCTATTCTTTACAGATTCTCTTCTGTCCTCATTCACCTGACAACACTTACATTACCAAACAATTCTTTTATTCTTCTTCACCCAAGGGGTTAACTACGGCAATGTAATTGTTCAGTGGCTACTTTCCTCTTGGTTAGGGTAGAAGAGACTCTTTAGCTATGTTAAGCAGCTCTTCTAGGAGAAGGACACTCCAAGATCAAACCATTGTTCTCGTGTCTTGGGTAGTGCTATAGCCTCTGCACCATGGTCTTCCACTGTCTTGGGTTAGAGTTCTCTTGCTTGAGGGTACACTCGGGCACAATGTTCTATCTAGTTTTTCTTCCTCTTGTTTTGTTGAAGTTTGTTATTGTTTATATAGGAAATATTTATTTTAATGTTGTTACTATTTTTAAATTATTTTATTTTTCCTTGTTTCCTTTCCTCACTGGGTTGTTTTCCCTATTGGGGCCCCTGAGCTTGTAGCATCCTGTTTTTCCAACTAGGGATGTAGCTTAATAATAATAATAATAATAATAATAATAATAATAATAATAATAATAATAATAATAGTGATTAATGTGGGTTAGTAAGTGGAGTCTCTGTGAGAGTAAATTCTAAAGTTTAATTTCCTAGATCAACATAATTCTGGGAGCCCTTGGTCCGTTTGGAAATTTACGTTTAGCTGAAAGTTGCCAGCATTTTTTTTTTTTTTTTTTTTTTTTTTAAGTAAACTAACAGGCTACAGAGTCCACAACCCAGAGAGGCTGACATGCTTTAAACCAGTGCATCTAGATCTGGTAATCATTATCAATCGTTGATCTATATGCGACTCAAAAGGTAAAAGATTATCATGATATTTCATCCAAGTGGAACTCTAGAATACTCTCATCATATCAATCCTAATTACACTAACATCCTAAGAATTTTTGGACACTGATTCAAGCCCGCAAAAGTGTAAAATCTTCAAAATAATCTCCGTGATTTATAGTTTAATGTATTAAGAGACATAAAACAATAAAAGGCTTTTCCAAATCGAGTTATTCCTCATCTGCGGCTAATATCAGTATAAGATTTATTAAATTTAATCCAATGGTTCTTCGAGTAGCTTAGCAATTAAGCAGTATGACTTAAAAAGAGACAGAATTCATAAGATTAATGGAATTTATCACAAAAGTAATAATTGAAAGTAGACTACGAATGCTAAGAATGTTCAATACACTTCATTTCCAACACAATATATTTTACTTGATATTTAGACATAGCCCATTCTTGAGATTTAAACCTCAAATCTTATGTCACGAAATAGCCCAGGTGTATTAACTATTTTTCTCATATGAACTATTTATAGACAATGGGCGGTATTCATAAAGAAAAGGATATGCTTATACTTGCAAAATTTGAAGGAAATCCTTCTACTTGTATTCATAAACATTTCAAGCAAAAGCTTCTACTTTTAGAGCAAAAGCATATCCTTATAATCACATAAAAGTAAATGGTTATACATAAAGAAGACCCTTTACTTCATATAAAGAGCATATGCTTCGAAAAAGCTGAGTCTGGTCAGTAGCAGACTACAGTTCGAAGAGAAAGGTTGTTCTGCCCTATTCTCAGTACGATGGCAGATTTTGTGGATTTGAGGCATGTTAAACAATACACGCCCCGTTTACCCACACTTGATCGTGATTTCAAGATGTTATTCCGTTTTGAAGAACAAAATGTACAGTGGCTTGCGGACAGATATCTTATCCACACCTGGAATCTCGATGAAATATCAAGGTTAAGCCATAACTTGGTGATATGCATTTTACATTTGCTTTTGCATGTATAAACAGCTGGGAGAATACAAAGGCTGCTGTATTTAGGGATGTATGTATGTACAAACAGTATGTATGTATGTATGTATGTATGTATGTATGTATGTATGTATATATATACATAAATATATATATATATATATATATATATGTATATATATATATATATATATATATATTTGTGTGTGTGTGTGTGTACAGTACATGCAAATATACTGTATTCATATAATATATAAATATAGTTTATATATATACAGTATATATATATATATATATATACATATTATATACAGTATATGTATATGTATATATATATATATATATATATATATGTATATATGTATATGTATGTATATATTATATATATGTCTGTGTATATATATATGTATATATATACATCGTATAAATATACATATATACACAGAACATTCATATACTGCAAAAGCTTATATACATGCATGTATATACACATATATAAACTATATGTATGTGTATATATACAGTATATATATATAAATATATATATACATATATATATGTATATATACATATACATATATAATATATATATATATATATATATATATATATATATACACACACATATACATCGATTCGTACCAGAAATAGATTGTTCTAAATCCCAAACCTGAAATAATTTAGCTGATATCAACTATTTCAATTCGGTTTGCTTTAAACCTCAATTACCCTTTGCCCGGGTATCTTAAAGTTTCCTTCAAACTGCAAAGTTGAAATCCATAAATCAAATGCCGTAGTTTATCATTATTATTATTATTATCATTATCATTATTATTATTATTATTATTATTATTATTATTATTATTATTATTATTATTATCATTATTATTATTATTATTATTGTTGTTGTTATGAAACAAGAATGGAATTTTTCGCGAGTCCTAAAAGAATTCGGAAGAAAATCTTCTTGGATTTCCAAATGGCTTCAGAAAAAATAGCCATAGACTTAGTATGGAATTCTGAATGCCTCCAGAACGGAATCTCAGAACGGTTTCGGAAGAAAACTTTCCCGAATTTCCAAAAGTCTTCAAATGACATAGCCGTATACTTAACATGGATTTCTGAATGCCGTATACTTAACATGGATTTCTGAATGACTGCAGAACTGAAATTTCCAGAAGCCGTCCTGAACAACTCCTCCCCGAGCTTCAAATGACTTCTGAAGACCCGATCTTCATTTTTTTCAAACGTAGCCTGCAACACCTCACATGATCTGTATGTAGCTGGCGAAATCTAACCAAGGAATTACGCGTCAATAGGAGTAAGAGGAAATGAGTTGATGACTGGGAGAAGGATTTCACTTAACTCACAGAGATCGCGTTCTGGCGGAATAGGAAGCTGCCGGTAAGAATTATGTGTTACGTCTTCGGAACACCATCAACTACAGATGGTTTTGGTTGCTGCCGAAGTTGGCGATCGTTCGTTTTATATCGCCCGACCTATAGAAAGACACGGGATCTTCCGTTGGCAGCTGAGCTTTGAAGATCATAATGTATGCGCCTTGAAGGATCCTTTGCTTGGGCTTTAGCGACTATGTCTTATTAAAGGAGACTCGGAAAATGTACGAGGCTTTGTATCGGTGCAAAAACGGATTGCGGGGAATGAGGATGGAGGCAGAATGGTTCAACTGAACGGTGAGTGACGTGTAGTTCTTCAACAGGATTGTCCAAAAATTCGACATTGAAGTAAGGACATATCCAGACGACATTGGTAAATATACCATGTTGCTCGTCATTTACTTTGACATGATATTGTATGCGGAGAAATCGATAGTATTCATCTCTTTACTCATTGCCCAGATAGGTAAAGAATAAAGGCCTTCGATTTCCCTGAGAAATCTGACGAAGTGAGGACTCGCGGCACTGAAATCTCTTTTGAAATCTAGAAGGACACTGACGAACTAAGGAAAAGAGATAATGAAATCTCGAAAGATACATAATCTAATGAAAGAAGATCTTGAAAACTAGAAGACAGGAGAGAACAGCGAAGAGGAGCCTCTAGTGCCAGAGGTAAGACACCTAAAAATAGAGAGCCTCTAATGCTAGAAGCAAGGCACCTCAAAATATAGATCGAAGACCCTCTAATGTTAAAAGTATGGAACCTAGCAATATATGTCAAAGAACTTTTAATGCTAGAAGTGTGGGAGCTAAAGAGAGATCTCAAAGAACTTCTAATGTTAGAGGTGTGGGAGCTATAAACAGAAGTCAAAGAACTTCTAATCCTTGAGGTAAGGGAGCTGAAAAGAGGTCAAAGAACTTCTAATGCTAGAGGTGTGGGAGCTAAAAAGAACTCAAAGAACTTCTAATGCTAGAGGTGTGGGAACTAAAATGAGGTCAAAGATCTTCTAATGCTAGAGGGGTGGGAGCTAAAAAGAGGTAAAAGAACTTTTAATGCTAAAGGCGTGGGAGCTAAAAAGAGGTCAAAGAACCTCTAATGCTAGAGGTGTGGGAGCTAAAAAGAGGTCAAAGAACTTCTAATGCAAGGGGTGTGGGAGCTAAAAAGAGGTCAAAGATCTTCTAATGCAAGGGGTGTGGGAGCTATAAAGAGATCAAAGAACTTCTAATGCAAGGAGTGTGGGAGCTAAAAAGAGGTCAAAGAACTTCTAATGCAAGGGGTGTGGGAGCTAAAAAAAAAAAGGTCAAAGAACTTATAATGCTAGAGGTGTGGGAGCTAAAAAGAGGTCAAAGGACTTCTAATGCAAGGAGTGGGGGAGCTAAAAAGAGGTCAAAGAACTTCTAATGAAAGGGTGGGGGAGCTAAAAAGAGGTCAAACAACTTCTAATGCAAGGGGTGTGGGAGCTAAAAAGAGGTCAAAGAACTTCTAATGCAAGGGGTGGGGGAGCTAAAAAAAGGTCAAAGAACTTCTAATGCAAGGGGTGGGGGAGCTATAAAGAGATCAAAAAACTTCTAATGCAAGGGGTGTGGGAGCTAAAAAGAGGTCAAAGAACTTCTAATGCAAGAGGGGTGGGAGTTAAAAAGAGGTCAAAGAACTTCTAATGCAAGGGGTGTGGGATCTAAAAAGAGGTCAAAGAACTTCTATTGCAAGGGGTGGGGGTGGCTAAAAAGAGGTCAAAGAACTTCTAATGCAAGGGGTGGGGGAGCTAAAACGAGGTCAAAGAACTTCTAATGCAAGGGGTTGGGGATAGATGTCGCCAGCGAGGCTTTGGGGAAGGCGCGGCGCCGTCTGTGTTCTTTCTGATGCGTAAACTTAATTAAATACAAGTAAAAACAGTGCATTAAATACGTATTATAAATACTAAACTCTTTCTTATCTTGACAACACAAATGAAATCTTATAAGTTCCTACATGTAACTAAGCGCTCGCGAAACACGAGTCAACCTTTTACTTTTGCTTGGAGGATATGCTCGCAAGTAAAAGGTAATCATTATGAATATGGAAAGAAAGATTTGCTTATACTTCTACCTTTTGCTTCAGAGAATTACCTTGTACTTCTACCTTATGCTTACAAGGATATCCTTCATTTTTATGATTACCTCCCAATAATTCATAATCCCTCTGACTGTGCCTTCTTCGTCTTTTATTGTATTTACCACAATGAAAATGAAAGAAAACTTATAAACATCAGAACCCTCATACTTCTTTCCAAGATGGAAATATATTGACACACAAATTACATATCAGATGTAGGCGAAGCAGTGTCTAATCAAGAGGGAAGTACTTCTTGGAATAAATGACTTGATAACTCATCCTCCCGGCAACAATCCACCAATTTTACTACTGACTATCATTTATACAAAGGCCTCTCGTATCCATCAAACAGCCAAACGACTCGAATGTCACTAACAAATCATAACAAAGACCAATATCACTTAGCTCTATCCTCTCTACCCGCGCTAATATTTTTCTTTTTTTGTGAAGCTTCGCTTCCTCGGTTTCGATTATGTTTTCCATTATATTTATCAGACTGCGTTCGTACGCAATAAAGATAACATCGCCATTTCTCCTGAAAGTCTTGTATCTCGGTTTATTGCTTCTTCCTCGGCTCCTTCCTTGATTGTTATGTTCCTCGGAGGAGAGAAGGGAGCGGCCCCAGCAATTAGACTGACGGCGGGTCGTCCTCGGCCGTTCATGTGAGCGTTAAGCATTTCAATTTCACGGGGGGTTGTGAGGCCTACATCTTTTAATTTCATATTTTCAGCTTCCATTTTTATTCTGAGGAAAGAGTGCATCTCTACCCACGAGCTTAAACCTTCTCGAGCCGAGTATGTCATTACTACAATGGTGCTCGACTTTCCCTCTTCTAGAGGGCCAAGGAGACACTACAAAAATCGGATGTCTTCTTTACACCTGCTGTCTTCCTGGGTGACTTGTGTAGTTTCTTTTTCTTCAGAGAGATATTCTCTGTACTAGGGTCTATTTTGTTTAACCTAGGTGACCCTGTATTAGGAGCTCTAACTATTTGTGCTTTTTTAGAATATCATATTAAAACAGAAAACTTTTAATTCAAATGGATATAATGGGACAGGTAGAACATTTGACTACAATATCATTTCATAGTTTATGTTACTTCATCTTGATTTCATTTGTTCCTTTTTCCTACATGTATTTTTGGAGGGGGTGACTTCCCTGGGAAAGATTGTTCTTAACTTCTCGGTTTCTTTTTCCATATTAGGATTTTAACACTTTTTTTTCTTGTAGAGGTCTAGATTAGCTTTAACAACAACAACAACAACAACAATAATAATAATAATAATAATAATAATAATAATAATAATAATAATAATAATAATAATAATAATAATAATAATAATACATCTCTTTACCGTAAAGTTCGGTACTGTAAATATGAGTTATATTTTCCTCCAGAATAATCAAGAGCGTCCGAGCACCCTCTACTGAACCTTATTCCGAGAATGTTTACGTATTAGGATTAACAACAACATGTACAGTTGAACAAAGGAATTTCTGGTACACCTTGCTCAGGGGAAGTGCATCCAGCTACAACCTTACTGGGCATCGAGTTCCTGTAGTTAGTCTGCCATCTCTCCCTTCACTCTGAATTTAGTTACTCGCCACGAGGTAAGGGTTTGACAGGGTCCACTTCGGAGCGAGGTGTGTCAGAAACTCATGTGTCCAACTGTACTTCAAATTTAGATTTGGTGGTGTGTTAGTGTGTTTATAAACGTATGATAAAAAAAAATAAATAATAGCTACAAGGGGTGTAAATATAATCCAAATAAACAGCACATAATGGCTGTAATTTCGTTTTATAGAATGATATGTAGAGCTTTACATCAACGTTAGTTTATTATATAATCAACTGATGTAATATGTACACGTCATATGTACTTGCAACAACAAAAGCCTCGTCATGTAGTGAATTTGTGTGTGTTGTTTTAGTTGTTTTATTGTATATTTATATAGAATTTCGTGATTCTACTAATTTTCTTTTCGAAAATCACACCCATAAGAGGAAATCCTGCTGAACTACCTTTAGTATTAAGATTATATAACAATATTTTTTAGTCATTTTCTAAAATCAATTTCTCTCTCTCTCTCTCTCTCTCTCTCTCTCTCTCTCTCTCTCTCTCTCTCTCTCTGATACATAAAGAATAAAATTTCTCATAGAAAAATAATTAGAACACGAGTGTATATATATAAATATATATATATATATATGTATACAGATATATATATATATATATATATATATATACATATATATATATATATATATATGTATATATATATATATATATATACACGTATGTGTGCGTATTTCTGTGTAGGCTGTATGCATAAATATGGCTAACGAAAGTAATTGAAATTTGAAGCAAGGCCTTTTCTTTTTTGAATCCACGGAAGCAAAAATTTATTCAGCTTAATGAAGACGCTTTATTAAATGCAAATATCTTTGTTCAAACAGGCGGAGATTAAAAATAGTTTTTTTTCTTCATTAGTTCTCCGAATATTTTATGAAAATTGATAAATGGAATAACAAAAAACCTTCCAGATAATTAATACATCTCTTTATGAAAAGAAGATATAACATGCAAAAAACGAAAGCTTAAGATATATTCTTTTAGAAATAATTTTTTTGGTTCTTGAAAGTGTTAATATGCTCTCTCTCTCTCTCTCTCTCTCTCTCTCTCTCTCTCTCTCTCTCTCTCTCTCTCTCTCATACAAAAAGAATAAAATTTTCCCATAGAAAAAGTAATTAGTACCCGTCTAAAATACGATATGTGGAGCCCACACTTCTCGGGAGTAATGGTACCATAATACCGCCATCCGGTCTCCTCACCAGATATAATTATGCCGCCTTTTCCGCTCTTGTCGTCCACACCATCTATATGAATGTCATTTTCTTTCTGCGCTACTTTCCGTAATATTTCCCCTTCTCCTCGGATCTTTTTCCCGGCCCAACAGCCTCGTTTTCCTTATCCCATCATTTTTGGCCTCATTTCCCGCTCGCTGGCGTATAATGTGACAACTTGGCTAAAGCGCGCCAAACTTGGGCTATAAACCTCTGTTCTGCGCGAGGTGAGCTGCCTTTGACGGAGGCCGCCGGGGGAGGAAGACACAAGTGGCTTTCAACCCTAGAGAACTAAATCGTCTTTTGTTAATGAGAACAGAAGATGCTATGAAGATTTGATTTCGGATGTTTTGTTTGATCTTTCAAGTTGTAATTATATTAACGTATTACTTCATGTTGCATTACATGCAAAATAAAGCTATAGACTTCATAACATTTAAAGACCTCAGTTTACTGTCAACAATGTGTACTACAAACGATATGAAGCTTAACCATCATTATCAAACTCGTTTTTATCTTATGGGAGTCATAACTGTGCTTCTTACACACATATAACTTACATTGTTCAAATGCAATTACACGTTTATGTCTGTAAAAGAGGTAGCATTTTATTATTGTTACATATGAACTTTAAAAGAAGATTCGATTTATATATATATACACACACACACACACATATATATATATATATATATATATACCTGTATATGTATATATATTATTACTTGCTAAGCTACAACTCTAGTTGGAAAAGCAGGATGCTATATGTCAAGGGGCTCCAACAGAAAAAATAGCCCAGTGAGGAAAGGAAACATGAAAAATAAAATATTTTAGAAACAGTAACAACAAAAGAAAATTAATATTTCCTATATAAGCTATAAAAAACTTTAACAAAAAGAGTGGAAGAGAAATAAGTTAGAATAGTGTGCATGAGTGTACCTTGAAGCAAGAGAACTCTAACCAAAGACAGTGGAAGACCATGGTACAGAGGCTAGCTCTACCCAAGATTAGAGAACAATGGTTTGATTTTGAAGTATCCTTCTCCTAGAAGAGCTGCTTCCTATAGCTAAAGAGTCTCTTCTACCCTAACCAAGAGGAAAGTGGCCACTGAACAATTACAGTGCAGTAGTTAACCCTTTTGAGATAAGGATTGTTTGGTAATCTCGGTGTTGTCAGGTGATGAGGACAGGAGAATCTGTAAAGAATAAGCCAGACTATTCGGTGTATGAGTAGGCAAAAGGAAAATGAACCGTAACCAGAGAACAGTATCCAATGTAGTACTGTCTGGCCAGTCAAAGGACCCCATAACTCTCTAGTTGTAATTCAACGGGTGACTGGTGCCCTGACTAACCTACTACGTTTATGTATGCAGTATAATATATTTATATATATATATATTATATATATGTACAGCATATAAATATATATATATATATATATATATACTATATACATGCATATATATACACACTTTATTTATGTATATATAAATATATATACATATATATATATATATATATATACACATACATATACATGCATATATACAGACTTTATTTATGTATATATATATATATATATATATATACACACACAGTAAATGCCGAAGCATGTATGCAAAGCGGTTCTTCAACATGTCATGCCAGTCCGCACACTGAGCCACTGAGCTGTCAATAAATAGTAATGAGGGGAGTGATGCTCTTGTGTTCCATTCCCCCCTTCCTATGTGATGTATAGTTTGATTTACAATTTGTTTAGTGTTATCAAATAAATCATGTGTTTATTTTGTTTCATTTGGGACTAAACCATCTCTGCTAAGTCCGGAGACATTTTGAAATTCTAAAAGAAGTAATACGTGTTTTCTTTTCATATTCTGTCATTATGCTTAGATCTTGGCTGGAATGTGCATGAGAATGTAAGTAGTCATACTCATTAATGCTTTTTATGTTATGTCTGTGACGTTAAATATGATCTAGAATATAATTAATTCTAACTAGGTTTTTAGTGTATTGAAGCCATATTTGTAAAGATATGAGAATTAACAAAAAAATTTTTATCCCCTTGTGTAACTTTTTCTTTTGATACTTGAATCAATACCTTCTTCAAGATTATATTCACTTTATTTTTCTTATTATGACACTTTCATATATTCATTATCCATCAAGTGCCCTACGTTTTCCCATAATTTTCTCCGCTCTTTATACAAAAACAGAATCCTTGACTTTGACCAAAATCAGGTCCATCGCGAATTATAACATTTGTTTCTTACCTTCCGAAAAGCTCGACGGAATCTGAGCTAAACTATTGTGTTCTGAAAAAGACCAGAACTTCAGACAATCAAGATATCCTGGAAGTTTGAAGAGTCTTCACTTAAAGCTTTCAATCAGAATACCTTTGTTAACCTGCGGCAAGAGTTGACATTTTCTATTGTTATTTCTCTAAAATTTCTGAAAGATAAATAGTGCATTCTTTTACACATTGAACGAATAGATATTTTGATAGAATAAACTGTTATAGGAGATATCCATGAACAGTTTTGACATACACTAAATGAAAATGGTGTAAGAATAGCAGACTATCTAATATTCCTAAAAACTGCTTCTAGGTGACATTCACGCATATTTTCGACAAAAACTACATGAAAATAGTGAAATGATAATATAATGTCTATCAATCCAA
>NC_090751.1:40649813-40667313 GCF_036898095.1 Palaemon carinicauda
CTCATTGGACTTTAATGATAGTTTAATAATATTTATTGGAAGGACAACATGGATGCATAATTATAAACAGTTTGTAGGTTGGGTTAGGTTGGGTTAGGTTAGGTTAGATTAGGACATGGGTGCATAATCATAAGCAGTTTGTAAGTTAGGTTGGGTTAGGTTGAGTTGGGTTGAGTTAGGTTAGGTTATGTTGGGTTATCAAGTCGATATTGATCCTCCTTATTAGAGGCGGATTAGCAAGTAGACCGTATCCTTAGGGACTGATGGTGGGTATCATATTATAGTCAGAGAGGGGTGGTAGATAGCAAAATCAGTGGTAGATAGCATACTATAATAGCACCCATTTACCTTATTACTAACTTTTATCCATATGTATCTACTATAAACTGCTACATAAAAACTCAACAAAGTCGATCATTCTCTAAAGACTTAAAAGTTCCCCATCTCAGGTTTTTTTTTAATTTGATACTTCAATATGCTTCTCTTTGCTGCCTACGTTTGGGAGTTGATGTTCATAGCTGTAATAGAATTATTTCGAAATTATAAACTTATCGGTTACATAAGACGAACAAATAATATTAACTTGAAACATATATGAGATATATTTTTTTCATGACTTACACACTTGCAAATAATGATATTGCACACTATAGTAAAATATTTTACACCAAGTACATTTCTTTATTTCATAATGGTGTAACAACTCGTATGCTTATTAATACAGAAAATCACATTTTAACAAAGGCAACTGAAAAGTAACCTTAATACGTACTCTTGAAAACTTTTTTTTTTTTTTTTCTAACGCATCTGTACTTATAAAAATTCCGTCACGTTTCAGACGTTCATTAGATCGTGATTTCCCCAGAACGGAACTGTCACTCATAGCTGGACCTCCCTTTTATGAATGATTCAATGGTGGGAGATAACAGTTCTGTTCAGTGACGGTCCTTATCATCGATGAGATTTTATCAGATCGTAACTTCAAACGCCCGGTAAAAAAACATATTCTATTTTTCTTCATATGGAGGAAAATATGTTTCTTTGTTCTATAAAGGAAATGAGTCCATCTCTCTAGGTCATTTCTACAACTGTGGAAAAATTTAGATTTTTTGGGAAGAGATATTGAGTGCTTTTAGAAAAAAATTCACTTTATCATAGATCGACATGTACACATACACGTACTGTTTATGTGTGCAAGTGTGTATTATATATATATATATATATATATATATATATATGCATGTGTGTGTATATGTGTATAATACACATACACATATACAATATATACACACACACACACATATATATATGCATACATATATATATATATATATATATATATCATATATATACAGTATGTATATATATGTATATATATATATATATATATATACATATATATATATATATATATATATGTATATATATATTCATATATATACATATATATATATATATATATATACATATATATACATACTGTATATATATGAATATATATATATATATATATATATACATATATATACATACTGTATATATATGAATATATGTATATATATATATAATATATATACATATATATATATATAAATATATATACATATATATATATATAAATATAAATATATATATATATATATATATATATTATATATACATACAAATACAGTATATATATATATATATATATATATAGAGGATAGGACATAAGGTCACTGATGCTAACATGTCTTTCCTGTTGCTGTGTTTTGATTAACATTTTGAAAATTAACCCACTTGTTAACTTGTACTGGATTTCTTTCTTTGTTGTTACAACACTTTGTGAAACAGCTCTAGACGACATTGTTTTGAACTGGTTACTGTTGATGGGTTCGAATAAAGGTAAATTTTTTTTCAAAAGGCAGTCGTTCATGGAGTTTTCTTTCTGTGAATGGCCTTCACTCAATGCATCTAGCACATCATGCCGTATTTCTTCACACATTGATGCAACCGAGGATAAACATGTAAGAGACTGCGAGATTTCAAGTTGAAATGGGTTGATAAAATTGTGAATTGCTTAATTTAGAGTCAAACCAAGAGTTGGGAGAGTTTAGAAGACTATTTCGGATCCTGGCGCCTGTTAGGGATTTCCAAAAGTATTTCATGTGTACTTAATTAAAAATAAGCTACATACAAGAACTCTATATTGTTGGCAGGGAGAGGCTCCCCGCTTTCCACTGGGCCGGCGGGGCGCTCCCCCTTCCGCTGGGCCTGTGAGGTCCCACCCAATTGGAACGGCAGGAGTCCCCCCATTCCCGTTGGAACGAATGGGCTCCCCCATTCCCGCTGGCACGGCGGGGCTCTCCCGCTTGCGTTGGCATATCGGGGCTTCCCCATTCCCGCTGGCACGGCGGGGCTCCCCTGTTCCCACTGGCACAACTGGATTCCCCTGCTCCTGCTGGCATGGCAGGGCTCCCTGTTTCCGTTGGCACGGCGAGACTCTCCTGTTCCCGCTAGCACGGCGCGGCTCCCCGCTACTGCTGGCCCGACGGGGCTTCTTCTTCCCGCTGGAATGACTGGGCTTCCCCGCTCCCGCTGGCATGGTGGGCTCCCTGTTTCCAATGCCATGGCGGGGCACCCCCGTTCCCGATGGAAGGCGTGGCTCCCTCGTGCTCACCTGTTCCCCCGGGCACGGCGGGGCTTCCCCTTTCTCACAGACACGGCGGGGCTTTCTTGTTCCCACTGGCTCGGAAGGGCTTCCCCGTTCTCGCTGGCACAGCCCGGCTCCCCCGTTCCCGCTGGCACAGGCCGGCTCCTCTGTTCCCTCTGGCACGGTGCAGCTCCCCCGTTCCAGCTAGCATGGTGGGGCTCACCCGTTCCCGCTGGCAGCAGTGTGGCTCACCTGTTCCAGCTGGCAGTAGCGCGGCTCACCTGTTCCTGCTGGCAGCAGCATGGCTACCCGTTATCGCTGGCACAGAGCAGCTCCCCCGTTCCTGTTTGGTGCGAAACGCAAAGTTTTGGCTCCCTATGTTGAAACGGCACCGAGTTCTTGAGGGTGGTCGCTAAGTTCCTGACATAGACCAAGACATACGTTATTAAGAAATATGAGTTAAAAAAAAAAAAAGTTAACAGAAAACATCCTGAAAGGAGGTCCTGGCACCCGGCCTATATTCCATACACCAAATAAAGTTTCTTGGGAAATAGATTTCATAAATTCTCATATATGAATGCTCTTGGCCAATTTAAAAAATAAAGAAATATTTATAATAATTACTTTTATAGCAAATGAGTATTTTCTATTATCACTAGTAGTAATAACAGTTGTATGAAAAGGAAATTAAAGTCTATAAGTGTTGTTAAGAGAAATAAAACAAGAGATTATTTGATATGTAATTTTATAAAATTTAATTGATCGCTCGAGAATTGAAATCTGGTCATTTCAAATATCCCCACGCAAAATAAGTCAACAAAGAGAAATAGTTGTATCGGAATATTTCGTATTATACTTTGGAAAAGATTTCTAAATATATCTCCGGAATTTTTCCCTCCAGTAGGTCACCAGCCCAATTATTTGCCCAACATACCAATAACGGAAAGATTTTTGGGCAATTTCAAGTTATTGCCAACGTGCTCTATCTTCGGACATTTTTACGCTTTTATTTTCTCTTTTCAGGTTATTTCTTTACATATCCTTCATTATTTGTACCCATTTGTTTTCATAGATATTCGTCAAGCATTTGCCATACGTTTAGAAGTTTACATTATTATTGTTTTATAGTGGTAGTTTCATATCCATAATTTCCTGATCATAGTTTTGTTTTTCATAAATTTTGAACTGATAAACGATGAATGAAGTCAATCACTAAACAGGTCTTCCGGACCAAATTACAATTACGCGAAATTTGCGGAAAGAGAAAGATATCCATTAAAGAGAAACCGGATCCGGTTGATTGCTCTTCTCTCGAACTAAATGGAACAATTACCCTGAACAAGACCTTTTCCTTCAGGAAACTTAAATTACTCTCGGTTACGTCTTGCAGCCGGCGATTGAAGGTAATCTTCTCCGTGATGACTGAGTCAAGATAATTGTGCTGCGCATCTTTTGTTACGCAAAAAAAAATTAATGTCAAATGGTAAAAGAACTTAATTTTTAACATTCTTTTTGAGTCGCATTATAAAAGAAAAAATGAATGTCAAACGGTAAAAGAACTTAATTTTTAACATTCTTTATAAGTCACATTATAAAAGACGAATAACATTTAATTAATGCCTAAAGTTTTTTCAAATGATATCTTACATCCTAGCCGGAATACAATTTACTATTAACTATAAGAACACCTATTTATCCATCCACGTGATTATCTATTTATTAACGCATCATAATATTAAGTGAAATTCAGATATCGTTGTTGAAAGAAAAAGCTGAAAGATGCTTTAACATATATATACCGGCATATTATATTGACAGGTAAAACTACACTTCAAAACCATTTGCTATTCAAATATTTTAGAAAGGTTTATGGCTTTATTCATAGGATTTTCTAAGAAGCCATAGAGTTGGTTAAGTTACAAAAAGATGTAATTTTAAAAATAAATACTATAAACTAATTGTTTTTTATTTTCAATTTCTTAAGTAAAACAGCCCGAATAGGTAAAAGAAGTTTAATTTAACTATTTTTAAATGACCAAATGACAGAAACTAACAATAAACGAGTCCTTAACGGAATCGTTTATCAACCTACATTCCGATCTATAAGATTCGAACTCAAAAACATGAAAAAACTTAATTAGGGTAATTTTCTAAAGAAAAAAAAAATCCGTTAATCACTAAGTAGGCAAAAAAAAAAATGGGTAGATATTGAGCATTTTTTTTTTTTTTTTTTTTTTTTTTTGGTAATGAATAATGATTTTCTTTCCAACATACCTAGATAGTTGTCTGATCTATTTACTAAAGTAACAAGAGGTGGCTTTGTGATGTACCCTAAGTAAGCCTAAACTATACCTTTGCACGGCATTAAACGCAAATATGTGAATTCAAATAATTAAGACAGTATTAGAAAGATGACCTTGTTCCAAAGACAGGTGTAGCCTACTGAATGTGTCACCAAACATCTCTCCAAACATGTTTTATACGAACACCTGTTCCCATGACAGATTTCGTTAAAGGCATGTAATTAGTTCAAATTCATACCGAAATACCAACAAAAGTGGTGCACGAACGTTATGGTTTATCGGTCATTATAAGCAAGGTTTGGGAATGCGAAAAGTATACCCACACAGAAAGGGATATATATATATATATATATATATATATGTGTGTGTGTGTGTGTGTGTGTGTGTGTGTAGGCTTATATATAGGTATGTATGCATGTATGTATATGCATACGTAGAAACGTATACATATGTAGATAAATTGTGTATATAAGGGTGACAATGTGCGGGCTGTGATTATATCCCTGGCCGTCAAACTAAAAAACTTGGTAACATGAAAAGCAAGATTACAGTTCTATTTCTTGTACTGAAAGTGTTATAAACTTATTTCGAAAACATAACCAAAATTAATATTTCAATAACTAAGGTTGACCAACTTTCCAGATAACTATTTCCAGCTAAGCTAATGTTAATTTCCCCCTTCATATTAGATGATGAACACTAAGTGAGTAAAGCTTTGGAAACATCCTTTAAGGAACAAAGGTTAATGAAGGAGTCGTTACTGCAGAATAAATGTCCGTCATTACCGAAAGAACTTTGCATGAACAAAAGCAGGTGCCTTCATAAAATCAGCTTAAAATAATGCGTAATATGGTAAAGATTATGTAGAACACAATCTTTAAATTTATTAAACGATGCCATAAATTGAAAAATAGATAATGAGCCCCCAATAAGTAGAAAGCTTAAGACACAAAATATTTCTAAAGCATTGCTGTTATAAGATAGGAAAAGATTTTTTTTATTACAAGCTGCACAATATGATTCTTTTAGCATAGCGCGTTTTTTTCCTGACCTGTGACGTTTCACTGTATTTATGACCCCTTAAGATTAATCGCTGGCGGCAAAGACTAACCTTTTGTTATAGATTACCATGAAATAAGATACATATTATTTAAACGCCCTGTAAGGATATTACGTTTTTTTATAGATTGCAAGTCATGCTAGACAATTATTCAAAGAGCAAAGAAACAATATCCGAATCAATATTCAGAATATTCTCGTATCGGTATTAGGTATAAATTTCATATATATATATATATATATATATATATATGTATGTATGTATATTACTTAATCTATAGAACTTGTATGTATATATATATATATATATATATATATTTATATATATATATTACTTAATCTATAGAACTTGTATATATATATATATATATATATATGTCTACTTAGCAGTTTGTAGAACTGAGGACGCACCCGCAAACTTGTCCTAGCAGATATAACTAGGGAATTCTTGGAAAGGGGCGTGAGATCCACTGTAAGGTTAGGGCAGCTTAGTTCATATCTAATTGATTTAGTGAAATGAGATTGACCTTCCCCTCTTCTATGCCTGAGACGACCTGTGTCCACCGATCTACAAACATCCTACTTGATCTATATCAATTAGGTGATGTCGGATCCGGTTTAACATGAATTCAACCACAAGGATAATCCTCAAAGAAAATGAGCTTAAAATAAAAGCTTAAGGTCGGCAGAAGATAATCAGAAATACATATAAGTAATTTGGAGATGCACTCTTATACTTAAGGCCACAAACTTTTCGAAATTGCCATCAAAGAAATAGATCCAGGACGAATGAATGACAGAAGTATGATGGATAACTTATATTCTAAGAGAGAGAGAGAGAGAGAGAGAGAGAGAGAGAGAGAGAGAGTGAGGGGAATGTTAATAAAATTATATTTTCTTTGAAAAAGGGTGGAATTCTAGGCAGCCTAATACATTAATAGGTTGACTTTGTGTTGGGAATTATGTGTAAAGGTCTGAATTTTCTTACTGATTGAATGTGTCATTAGCGATTCCCTTAATTCTTATCATAAAAAAGCTAAAGTTATCTTAGAAATCCTCTGTGAAATCAAGCTCTATTGCTGCATTCAGATAAGAGCCAGATGTGACTCTAACAGGTGGTGAACTGGAAATCTAATTTTAGAGTAATTAACAAATTAGCCTTGTGAAATGGTATTCCATGATTCTCTTAACGCATAGCTGCCTCGCCAGTCATGCTCATATCGCAGCATGACTATTTCTGTTTACATTATTACTTTGGAAGATAATTTAAGATTCTCTCGGGCATAAGAAAGAAGTGATGAAGGGATAAAAATCAAATTATATAATCCAAAGACAAGAAACGATAAAATTGAGAGGATATTCTGGTGTATTAGTAGTCTTTCGGAAATTATTCGCGTAGGAGCAAGTGTGGAGTCTAAGGGTATTTTCATCGGTTATTATCGAAACTTTTCCTACCTCAAGAGGAAATTCCAACGATTCCTTAGGGGTTAATTCCTATCATATTCTTCTCCATCTGCTAAAAGGCCGTATTCTTCTAGTTTCACCTCCTCACCAGTGGGTATTAAGGGATAGTATGAAAAAGCACTCAGACATGCACATTTTATATATATATATATATATATATATACATATATATATATATATATATACATATATATATATACATATATATATATATATATATATATACATACATATATATATTATATATATATATAAAATGTGCATGTCTGAGTGCTTTTTCATACTATCCCTTAATACCCACTGGTGAGGAGGTGAAACTAGAAGAATACGGCCTTTTAGCAAAATGTAGACCGTAGCAGATAATTCATATAGTTTTGAGAAAAGAAAAGAATATTCATAGAGTGTGTAGACTTTGATGAGGAGCAAAATGTGCATGCATGTAGAGACCCCTGCTGTCTCTGGAAATGAAAAAAAAAGTAATCTAACTTCCATCTCTATAAGATGTAGGTAGAGGTTCAATAAAATCCAAACATAAAATATCAAACTCAACATACACCGTTTAATATAAAATATGTTTGAGTTAACTATTTTAAGTATTCTGGTTAGATTCTCCCAGACAACTCGGTTTATCCACCTATAAGTGGAACAAACAGTGGTAAACCAGTAGTATTATAGAAATGCAAACGTTTGCAGCATTCGTTCTATACTGTTAGTTTACAGATGACCACTTAGCATGCTGTGCTATGTACGAAAATTCATGAAACAAACTTGTAAGGTGATGTCCTACGATGAAATTCCTGTTAGCAAATTAGGAGCATTGGTGATTCCTAGTTATTTATGATGGGAATATATATATATATATATATATATATATGTGTGTGTGTGTGTGTGTGTGTGTGTGTGTGAGTGTGTGCGTGTGTGTGTAGGCTTATATATAGGTATGTATGCATGTATGTATATGCATACGTAGAAACGTATACATATGTAGATAAATTGTGTATATAAGGGTGACAATGTGCGGGCTGTGATTATATCCCTGGCCGTCAAACTAAAAAACTTGGTAACATGAAAAGCAAGATTACAGTTCTATTTCTTGTACTGAAAGTGTTATAAACTTATTTCGAAAACATAACCAAAATTAATATTTCAATAACTAAGGTTGACCAACTTTCCAGATAACTATTTCCAGCTAAGCTAATGTTAATTTCCCCCTTCATATTAGATGATGAACACTAAGTGAGTAAAGCTTTGGAAACATCCTTTAAGGAACAAAGGTTAATGAAGGAGTCGTTACTGCAGAATAAATGTCCGTCATTACCGAGAGAACTTTGCATGAACAAAAGCAGGTGCCTTCATAAAATCAGCTTAAAATAATGCGTAATATGGTAAAGATTATGTAGAACACAATCTTTAAATTTATTAAACGATGCCATAAATTGAAAAATAGATAATGAGCCCCCAATAAGTAGAATCGTTAAGACACAAAATATTTCTAAAGCATTGCTGTTATAAGATAGGAACAGAATTTTTTTTATTACAAGCTGCACAATATGATTCTTTTAGCATAGCGCGTTTTTTTTTTTTTTTCCTGATCTCTGACGTTTCACTGTATTTATGACCCCTTAAGATTAATCGCTGGCGGCAAAGACTAACCTTTTGTTATAGTTTACCATGAAATAAGATATATTTTATTTAAACGCCCTGTAAGGATATTACGTTTTTTTATAGATTGCAAGTCATGCTAGACAAATATTCAAAGACCAAAGAAACAATATCCGAATCAATATTCAGATTATTCTCGTATCGGTATAAGGTATAAATTTCATATATATATTACTTAATCTATAGAACTTGTATGTATATATATATATATGTATATATATATACATATATATATATATATATATATATATTACTTAATCTATAGAACTTGTATATATATATATATATATATATATATTATTGATCTATAGAACTTGTATATATATATATATATATATATATGTCTACTTAGCAGTTTGTAGAACTGAGGACGCACCCGCAAACTTGTCCTAGCAGATATAACTAGGGAATTCTTGGAAAGGGGCGTGAGATCCACTGTAAGGTTAGGGCAGCTTAGTTCATATCTAATTGATTTAGTGAAATGAGATTGACCTTCCCCTCTTCTATGCCTGAGACGACCTGTGTCCACCGATCTACAAACATCCTACTTGATCTATATCAATTAGGTGATGTCGGATCCGGTTTAACATGAATTCAACCACAAGGATAATCCTCAAAGAAAATGAGCTTAAAATAAAAGCTTAAGGTCGACAGAAGATAATCAGAAATACATATAAGTACTTTGGAGATGCACTCTTATACTTAAGGCCACAAACTTTTCGAAATTGCCATCAAAGAAATAGATCCAGGACGAATGAATGACAGAAGTATGATGGATAACTTATATTCTGAGAGAGAGAGAGAGAGAGAGAGAGAGAGAGAGAGAGAGAGAGAGAGAGGGGGGGGGGGTTGAGGGGAATGTTAATAAAATTATATTTTCTTTGAAAAGTGTGGAATTCTAGGCAGCCTAATACATTAATAGGTTGACTTTGTGTTGGGAATTATGTGTAAAGGTCTGAATTTTCTTACTGATTGAATGTGTCGATAGCGATTCCCTTAATTCTTATCATAAAAAAGCTAAAGTTATCTTAGAAATCCTCTGTGAAATCAAGCTATATTGCTGCATTCAGATAAGGGCCAGATGTGACTCTAACAGGTGGTGAACTGGAAATCTAATTTTAGAGTAATTAACAAATTAGCCTTGTGAAATGGTATTCCATGATTCTCTTAACGCATAGCTGCCTCGCCAGTCATGCTCATATCGCAGCATGACTATTTCTGTTTATATTATTACTTTGGAAGATAATTTAGGATTCTCTCGGGCATAAGAAAGAAGTGATGAAGGGATAAAAATCAAAATATATAATCCAAAGACAAGAAACGATAAAATTGAGAGAATATTCTGGTGTATTAGTAGTCTTTTAGAAATTATTCGCGTAGGAGCAAGTGTGGAGTCTAAGGGCATCTTCATCAGTTATTATCGAAACTTTTCCTACCTCAAGAGGAAAGTACAACGATTCCTTAGGGGTTAATTCCTATCATATTCTTCTCCATCTGCTAAAAGGCCGTATTCTTCTCGTTTCACCTCCTCACCAGTGGGTATCAAGGGATAGGATGAAAAAGCACTCAGACATGCACATTTTATATATATATATATATATATATACATATATATACATATATATATGTATGTATGTATGTATATATATATATATATATATATATATATGTGTGTGTGTGTGTGTGTGTGTGGGTGTGTGTGTGGGTGTGTATTAACTTTCTACCTCATGAACTATGAACTATCAAACTTCTGCCAATACGAACGTGTGCACAAATAATACAAAAGTAAAAACTCCACAAAATAGGGATTTTGGAATGTAGTTTTATCAAAATCATCAGAAGAAAACACATCGAGAGAGAGAGAGAGAGAGAGAGAGAGAGAGAGAGAGAGAGAGAGAGAGCGGTGGCGATGTCATAAGAAATAAACTGAAATCCTTTTTAAAAAATTATTTGAAATAAATGCAATTTTTTTTTACAAATATAAAAATATTCCTTTGATAACTTCCTGCACTGACAGTACCATGATTGTCGTAATTTCCTGTTGTTGATATCAGCTTTTGAAGTATCAAATAAAAAAAAAAAACAACAATAGATTTATAAAAGTTGTCTAAAATAAATGTACACATATCAAAAAGCAATGAAATATTAAAATCTTGACTTAAATTTTCAGTGGAAGGTTTTAAATATGTTTACTCATGTCCTCTTCAATACGCATTGCATTCTGTTGATCGTCACCTATGTTGTTAACGCTGTCAGCATTGTTGTCATATATTCGTTTTCATGTAAAGTCCAAAGATTCAGTAATTTCTTAAATTATTAATTAATCGTGATTTTAAATCTAACTTTTTAAAACTCTAAAGAAAGTATAATATACTCAGCATCGATGATTCGTGTAATCAAATTCGTTACAAAATGGTTAGATCGACTTGCTATATATGAAAACAAGAAAGGATTTTTTTTTTTAATAACATTTATCTTTTTCTTGTTAGTGGTAACATTCAAAGCTACAGTACATCACAGTAATTACAAAGAGAAAATAAAAAGATGTTTTTGAACCTTGTGCAGAATTTAAGATTCTAAAAGAATCCCAATTGACTGCAAATTAGCAGAGCTTCCGGATATTAGTTTGTTCCTACACAGAAAATTGCTTTTGGTAATCATTATTTTAAGGAATAGTCACAGCTATGACATAGAATAATAAAGCAAGTCAATAAAACTTGACAAATGTCTACAAAAAATATATACAATGCTATTGTTTCGATAGTAGCTACTGGCGTAGCTTTCAGTTGTTAATTGTTTGACAGGGAAGGCTACTTGACTTATTTCTAACAAAACAAGAGCAAATACACTTCTGGTTTGATTGTCGTAAGGCAGCTGTCCCACCTTACACGGTGGAATTAATTGTTAAACGATTTTTTGCCTTAATTGGGATTACTTTTTTATTTTAATGACATAGTTAATTTGAAGAAAAAAAATATGATTAATATATTCTGCATTCTTCACCAATATCGTTAGTTAGTTCGATAACGCAATGAAAAAACTGCAGTTGAGCTCGACGACCTACACCTCAAAAATACTTAAAGCAAGAATGCTTAATAAAGTGAGAACAAATATAAATTGTTGCTAATTAAAAGTAAGGGAAATTTATTTCTTTTCAAAAGCCTTTTACATATTAAAAGAAAATAGCCGAAGGAATTCTCGATATAGCTGATATTTACTCTATTAGCGTATGTACACTCTAGAGTTAGGTTGATCAGCTGACTGAAAACTTGAAATTGTTGGTCGTGAAACATGAAGCAAATCAATAAGTAAATTATAAAATGCTAATTCTATTTGTATATAAATGCAAGAATTCATGTTACTTTCATAGAGTAGTTAGCTAATGATAGAGGGATCTGGCAGTAATTTTAGTCTTCTAGAAGCTATTTAAACGTTATGGAAGCGGCCTGACCACATATCTGGTCATAATTTTATTATTCTGGAAATAATATTACCATCTAAGTTACAAAACTAGTTGGAAAAGCAGGATGATATAAACCAAGGGCTTCAACAGGGAAAAAGAGCCCAATGAGGAAAGGAAACAAGGCAATAAATAAACTATAAGAAAAGTAATGAACAATTTCAATAAAATACCCTAAGAAAAGTAACAACATTATAATGGACCTTTCATAGATAAACTATAAAAACATAATAAACAAGAGGAAAAGAAAAGAAATATATTAGTGTGTCCGAGTGTACCCTCAATCAAGAGAAACTCTACCCGAAGACAGTGGAAAACCATGGTGCGGAGGCTATGGTTGTGGATTTGACTCCTTGCTGACCTATAAGAAATAGTAATTAATGTTTCTATACATCAATTACGTGTTCTAACCTCTCTTAATTTAAATAATAATGGTGTATTATTTGACATTTTCTTATTTTTTATGTTTTATAGATTATCCATTCGATTTCAGAGTAATGTTTCTTCTCCTTTTTACTGATTTGTGAATACCATAACTTTTTCCAACATTTATTTGGATATGTAAGTCTCTATATTATGGTTGTTAATTGTAAGAAAGTACTTAAATGAGAAACTTAAATAGTCGAAATCAATCTAAAGTAAGAGAAACTAACGTGTGAGGGCAAAAAGGTTTAGTCATTCCTACTAAATATCTGAGTTGACGGCAGACATCTAGAAAGTTAGTTTTAAAACGAGTAAGAAAATTTTAATATTTAATATGCCTGAGTTTCTTGAAGGAGCCAATTTCCCCCACATCACCTCTTCAAAGTTTGAAATAGAATATATACTAACATCGGTTTTCTGCGTCAGTGCTCCCACCTTTAACCAAGAAGTACCTAACTGTTGATTCTTCAAGAACAGGAGAGGAGTTGAAGTTCTGAAGTATGTAATTATGTACTTGTAACGAAACAAATTGAACATTTATAAGTGGCTTTAAACCGGTGTAAGAATTTTTTTTAAAGTTATGATGACTTTTATGTTAAACAATCAAAAACCCTAAGTAAAACTCTATGAAAACCTTCATGACATAAGATATAAACAAAATAAATAAGAAAATACTGACAAATGTAAAAGGTAAGATGACAGTAAAGTTTATGTTATAAACTTTATACGAACCTATTCAGGAGGGTCGATTACCATGAAAGATTTCTATGTCTACCAGCCGGATTAATATATTTTCCTATTTCATCAGTTTTACTGAAGATAATGATTTCAAATGTAATAAAATCAGGTAGATACTTGTAAGATAATCCTTGCGAAATCTCATAAACAATTCAATGATGATAATCCTACTTAACTTGCAAATAATCATGAGCATAATTCATTATTAATACTATAATGAAGTCCTACTGCTCATGATGCCAATCTTAGCCTATTCATGATTTCAATTTTCACGTCTACAAAAATACAATATGATTTTTCCTAAGATCTATTTTTATCATCAATAATGCTATATTTCAAATATTAATGTCTTACATTTTCATCTACTTCTATAAGAATGTTTCAAACAATAAATCAACTTGTAAATCTTTTCTGTAACATTGAAAAAAAGCAAATGACTTATTGAATAAAGACTACATTTACATAAGAAGAATGCAAAATTAATATCCTAAGGATTGTCCGATAAAAATAAATGTAATTTGCAAATTAAAAAGTTATAGAATAAAGCGATTAGTCACTGAGAAAATAAGAAGCACCTGCAACCAATTAATATCTTACACAAAAGAGTTGATTAATAACGTCATAATAAATTGAATTACTTTAGATATTAAATGTTAATTCTTTTTCAAGTCACCTTCCCCTTCAGCGGAAGTATTGAGACGAGCAGTTTTAATTAAAGAAGATTGAATTTGCAAAAGGACGAAACCGCAACAACGAATCATCAGCGACCTCCATTAGCGGCCATTATCTTTGTTGTGTCAGTAATCAATGTATGATTCAGTTGATTTCATAACCCAATTGAATGATAACATGTACTGAGTAGCCTTCTTTTTTACTGATTTAAATCTTGATAATCCTATTATGTTATAAAAGGAAAAGAGTTGGAATAGGAATTGATAAGATGCTAGATTATTTTATGGTTATGTAGCCTAACTATTTTCATTCAAAATGTTATAAGATTAAAGTATCTGACTTGAGTTACGAAATTAAGCTGAGGGTTATGAAAGACAAGTGCACACTAACGTTTGAGCAGGTTGATAAAGGAACCCTTCTCTGTTAAGAGGAACATTAAAATTTTAGCGAGAAGTTTGTATGAAACTCCAGTGATGAAACACCAGATGCCATCACATCAAAGGTTGTAACTCGTACTGAGGTGTTCTTTTGAACCCTTCGGCGGAAATTCTTTATTTTCTCTGCTCGTCAAGTCTGAATGCTGATCAAGGCCTCAGAGTAAAAAGGTCTCCTGTGTTAAACCAATTATAGGGAGTCCACTATATTGGATGGCACACACTATACCCGAAATCCTTACAGAAATAAATGGAAGCATATGAAGAAAAGAAAGCAATTGTGAGTTTGCTTAGTACAAACCATTGTCAAAACGTGTTGTAGAATCTTCTATTCATCAGTGAAAAAGTAATATTTCCTTTATCAGTTACTGACACTGCATCGATACAACAAAAAATACCAGGTTAATGTCCCACAAAATCATATCATTCTCGCTGTTTGTTAAAAGGAAATGATAACTATAATTCAATGTTAAAAAAGAATCACCAGGTACCATTTTGTGTCGTTAAATGTAAACAATATTCATAATGAAGAGAACATTTTATAAATGAATATTCTTTTCTTATTCTAATTTAAAGCTATGCATTTAAACATGAGGTCTTTTTAATTACTAATAGACAAATACAAATAAAACGACTATCAAGGAGAAATTACCATAGAGTACATGCTAAATCTGAAATGATAAAAAAAAAATTCATGAAGTTTTTAACCTAATCAGCGTTGATTTTTCAGTACTTTAATACGACTAGACCAGATTGGCTACTTGAAAATATTTACGAAATCTGTCTTTGAGGCAATTATCGTATGTTTTCGAATTATCTGTATTTCTTCCTTCCTTTTCCACCATTCGACGGAAACGAGAAAAGAACGAACCATTTTCCGGACCTTCAAATGCAGAGGAACCCGTTAGAAATGGTAAAAGATGAAAATAAAATAAACGCAGGTATAAGAGGACGAAAGAAATAAAAAAAGAGAGAAAAATGCAGAGGGGAAAATAGTTTAAAAAATGATTTCGTTTTTAATCCTTCCTCCTTTCGTTTCGGTGGGAAAGTGTGGGGATGCATGTGGGAATCTTATTTTCCACCTTAATGAAAATGTCAAAATTAATTTTACAAAAGGCTTAGTGGAAAGTAGTCAGAATTTCTTTGCGTATTTTATGACTAATCTCCCCTAATAATAACCATTATATTAGTAAAGATAATATCTTACATTCTACTTAATAGGTCCACATTCATATATTTCAACTGATGTTGCAGCAGCTTTATGAAACATTACTCTGTAGCAACTACCTTTCATATAGTCTTGATGATCAAACAATTGGAAATAAAAGTTTCTTTACGTTAATTTCCTAGATCTTGAATTTAAGTACAAAATGAAATGAGCCTATCCATGACCTCTCGTTATTTGATTGGAAGAAAAGTACTGTAGATTAAGTAACTTTTTGTCTATCAATCCATCTATAGCCACACGCATATATATATATATATATATACATATATATAGATATATAGATATATTTTATATATATACATACATATATGCATATATATACATATATATACGTACATATATACATATATATATATATATATATATATACACATACATATATACATACACACTCACATATATAGATATATATATATATATATATATATAGACATATATATATATATATATATACATATATATATTTATATATATATATTTATATATATAAATATATATATATATATATATATATATATATACATATATATATTTATATATATATATTTATATATATAAATATATATATATATATATATATATACACACACACACATATATATATATATATATATATGTGTGTGTGTGTGTGTGTGTTTTATCAATGTCAAACGTCAGTTATAAATAACAAAGTGCACACAAACAACCATTCTTTTAGAGAACACTCTCAGAAATGGAATGATTCCTTATCACTGCTATTTAAGGCCTCGCCTTTGTTGTAAATGGCAGATTTCCTCATCACCATGTGAAGGTCAAATAGCGTCTTTAGATAGCTGAGACTACAATTTCATCCGTGTTTATGGATAGTCACATACGTCAAAGACCGTAACTGAGAGCATTTCTAGGATGTGGAAGAGACTGGAAATCATTGTACTTAACCAGGCCACAACTTCTGACGAAGAACAATGCCGCCCCAATGTTATTCTGGAACTGGAAATCTAGTGCAGTTTACAAATATAAACACTTGGATGAGGATGGAAAAGCCTCTTAATTTGAACGTACTTTCGGGATTTGTTCCTGGCTTCAAGGATCTGACTTCGAACTCGTTACAGCTATGAAACCGTAAACATCATTGGAAAGATTATAATACCATGAAAAGGTAACAACTTGAGTTGGAAAGATTATAATACCATGAAAAAGTAACAACTCGAGTTGGAAAGATTATAATACCATGAAAAGGTAACAACTCGAGTTGGAAAGATTATAATACCATGAAACGGTAACAACTCGAGTTGGAAAGATTATAATACCATGAAAAGGTAACAACTCGAGTTGGAAAGATTATAATACCATGAAAAAGTAACAACTCGAGTTGGAAAGATTATAATACCATAAAAAAGTAACAACTCGAGTTGGAAAGATTATAATACCATGAAAAAGTAACAA
>NC_090751.1:40677313-40684813 GCF_036898095.1 Palaemon carinicauda
CATATCCTTCAAGGATAACAACATCTTAATTTAGTTAATGACTGAGTTTTAGGAAAATATCGAGTAACTGCTCAGTTTTTGGCTGTTCAAACACTGAACCAAAAACAAAAAAATTTTGAGTGAAATATTTTCGCTTTCCAAAAACGAGAAATTAATTAGCTATTGAAAGAATGAATGCCGTCGAGCAGACAATAAATCATAATAATGTTGTCATCTGTTCAGATCACTTTGCCACCGACGATTATGCAGATGACAAGAAGTCATGTCATTTAAATTGTGAATCGAATAGGGACAACAGAACATTGAAAAACGATGCTGTGCCATCTCTTCATCTCTCAAATGGTTAATAAAATTTGTTTAACTATAGTAACCTTCTTGTTTGTATTTTCAAATAAATCTTTTCATATCTATCTATCTATCTATCTATATAGATATATATATATATATATATATATATATATATATATATATATACATATATATATATACATTATATATATACATATATACATATATATATATATACATATATATATATATATATACATTATATATATACATATATACATATATATATATATATATATATATATATATATATATATATATATATATATATATATATATATAAACCTCATTGGATATTACATGATGTTTCCATATATAAGATAAAAAATATTTCCCTAATGTTGTTATTGGTCTGGTTTCAAGTATATTTTTAACCTCTTCATTGCAAGAACTTTGTCAAATGATTGATGAATACGGCGGTATTTTGGTTATGACTGAAATTAAAGTTGAATCTGTAATTGAGTGCCCTGAAAAGAGTGCTGATGATTTCTGTTGTAATTGCAGAGGTAATAAAAAGTTATAACAGCTTAGAGATAGTGAAAAAAAAATCATTGGTCCATACAATCATTAAAATCCTGTCGACTTCAAATATAGGAGGAGAACACTATTGCTTGGTAAACATGTTGAAATCGTGAATGAAAAAGCTAGCTAAAATGAAAAGTTTAACAATCAGGACATTTTGACTAATATATCTGCAAATGAAATAAAAAAAGCAAGCCAAAGAAAGGGATCTGGTGTTAGAATTGTGTCCGACAAGCATTTGGTTTCAGGATTTGGTGCCTGATTGTGAAAAGTATTTGGATCTTTCAGAGCAAGATAACATTTCAATAGATGATGCAAACATGAAAACATCTCCCAGCACCGTAATAGAAGAAGCAGCTCTGAAGTATATAAGTGGCTATATAGTTTTAAAAAGTCCAGCAAATACCGTCATTTGGGCATTAAAAATAAATTAGTGATACTTCAGACAAATCATTGATTAAATTCAAAAGAAGTGGTTATTTAAATATTTCCCTCTAAAGAGTTTTTCCTGCAATTAACTAAGTTAAGACAGATGTTTAACTCCATTCACGGGCAAAGTGAAGGAAAACAATGCGTTAAAACACTCGAGGAAGAACTTGAAAAGGCTGCAATAGAACATGAAATGGAGATTCTCGAAGATGTGTTGATTTGTTTGCCGAGATATTTAAATTTGTCCGAATACGGTACCTCAATAACATAATTAGATACAATAAAACGTTGAAAAACTAATTCCTCGGAAGACAAGGAAAAAAAATTGTATGTAGCATCTTATGCAGTTCTGTGTATATATATATATATATATATATATATATATATATATATATATATATATATATATATGTATGCATGTACATATATATTTGTATATATATACATATATATACATTATATATATATATATATATATATATATATATATATATATATATATATATATATATATGTATGCATGTACATATATATGTATATATATACATATATATACACATTATATATATATATATATATATATATATATATATATATATATATATATATATATATATATGTCAATATGAAGCATGATTTATGACTATGCATGCCACTTACTATCGGTAAAGAGAAGCTATACCAGATTAAGATCACAGAAATCTTTCAGTAATCAGAATAGCCCATAATATATCCAAAGAAGACTTATGCAGTCTTCATTCTTCATTATCCTGTAAGATAAGATATGGTTTGGATAGATTGATAGCAAAAATTCTTTTATCCAAATTCGTGTTTAATAAATTAGAGAAGAATGTTAACTAACAAAATATTATGGAAATCAATAATACCATCGTCCTGTCAGAATTTTGAGATTGAGGTGAGATATGGCCCAGTAGACGGTGATAGAAGGAAAACGAAAAAAGGGACCATCGTCTGGCCGAACTTCTCTATGTGGGTCCTGAACATGGCGGTAGATAATTTTCTAACGTCCATCGTATACTCCGTTGTACAGTAGGCTAATGCCAGGGCCCACTTTTAATTTACTGTTGAGTCATTAAATTTGAGTAAATCGACTATTTTTCACATATCTAAACTTTAGAGTTTGATAAGTAATATGAAGCTCTTGTGTTTCTTGGAAAAAGCGAAAAAGATTGAAACGTGCGAATTCAACAAATGCGTGAAGCAGAAGACGGTGCGAAATCACTTCGTTAAATATGAAATTAACATAGATGAAATCATAAAGTATAAAAATGAGAAAAAAGTAATATATAGTGGCAGTAAAGCACAGAATAACTGCGCACACATTTTACGATAAATTGAATTTGAATACGAAATATGTAATAGTATAAAAACTTTTATTAGGGGAACATAAGTTTTGAAATTATACCACGCGAGGAATTCCTTAAGAATATACGGCAACAATGATAGCAAAGTCAAAGTGACACCCATCCACAATAATATTATAGGCCAAATGGTTATATCTTTTAGTATATAATCATGTAGATATGATTTGTAGACACCCACATGTACATTTGAAAAACTAAAGGAAAAAGTATATCACTGGATGACAAAGAAGGATTAGCAAATGGGTTTAAAAACGGATTCGAGTATTCATAAATTAAAATTGATTCAACTGCCGAGAGTCAAGTAGCAGCTGGCCATTTATGCATGACTATTTCCAAGTCTTAAACTTACGAGACTATTGTTGATTTTTCTTCTTAAAGAAATAAACCGATATTCTAAGTTGATGGTCAATGATTATTGGAAAGATTTAAACAGCTATTCAGTAACTAATTAATATTCTCAATTAGGAATTAAAACTGTTCACGTTTGATATTACCAATTTGCTTAGGAACGTTACTCAGTCACCTCATTTTTACAAATCGGCTTAAGGAACATTTGACAATAAAAGGCAATTGTTTCATAATATTATATATTTGTAAATTATCTAAGCTATTCTTGAAAAATCATCATGGCTATAAATTCCTTCGAATTATCGATGTGCCAAATATTTAATATTCCATTTAATGAGATCACAAACTTTAAACATTATAAAAACCTCCACCCCCCCCCCTACATACAAAAATCATTAAAACTAATTTGCACGACAAATTAAGAAGAATTATGAAATATTTGGATAAACAAAGTTGAAGTAATGTTTATCAGAGGACCTCCAAATGCTAATCTTCATCAGCTATCTTCACTCTCTTCGGGGCCCTTCTGAGTAACTCTTGCAAGTTAATTTCGCTTGTCACTCGAACCTGGGAAGGTGTAGTCGAGCATGGGAACTCTCACGTCTCATATGATCTGTCATTTATTAAGGAGATGATGTACTCTTCCAGGTAATAATTGAATCTCGACATGGAATATCACATATTTTTATCAACGGATTTATGTAATTTTCCTAGATTTCGTTCTAAGATTATTCAATAGGATTAGTTATCATTATTACTACTTTGTTAATAGAGTTTTGATGTTGGATTTTTTGCATACCTTTTGTTTGTAGCAAAAAATGAAGATTTTGGTTGTGTGTTAATATTCATGTATTTTACAAATCATCAGGAGGTGCATAATACGTCTATGATATTCTATAGACATTAATGTACACTTAAGAATATTAACTATCAATCGTCTTTGGGATACAATAAAGCTAATAATTTTCATAATTTAAAATAAATGCCAAATGAAATCATGAAAATTAATGCCAAATGAAAGTCCAAATAAATTTAGCCGTGTAAAATTTTGCTTATATTTTATTTTTTTGTTCTCTATCCCTTTTCCTCTAATATGAATATAATGAAGTAAGGGTAATATGCAATTTCACCTAGCAATATAAAACTTTATAGTAAATTTTAACATTATATAATTAATGTGAAGATTTATGTAGAAACGCAAACCCGAAGGAAAAAAAATGGCTCACATATGAAAAAGAACCTTTTCTGCACCTTATCAATGAAAGGACATCCGGTAAATGAACTTAGGAAAATGGCTAATCCTTCAAAAAAAAAAAAAATTAAGGTAATATAAAAGAATCAGAACAGAATAAAATGTTCAAAATACCAAAACAATGTAACCTTTTGTCTATTGTATCGTGCGTTGAGGTTCCTGGCGCGATCGTGTCTCGAGACTTCGTTAATAGTAGATTTTAAGTATCGGTAGCATATGAATAGATATAAATGAAATATATATATATATATATATATGTATATATATATATATATATATATACATATATATATATATATATATATATATATATATATATATATATATATATACATATACATATATATACATATATACATATATATACACACATATATATACATATATATATGTATACACATGTATATATACATATATATATGCATGCATATGTATACATATATACATATATATACATAAATATATGTTTATATATACATCATATATACATATATATACATATATATGCATATATACAGTACATACATATACATATTATATATACATATACATATATACATATATATATATATATATATATATATATATACATATATATATAGATATATATACATAAATATATATACATATATACACACATATATATATATATATATATATATATAATATATATATATATATATATATATATATATATATATATATATATATATATATATATATATATATATATATATATATGTGTGTGTGTGTGTGTGTGTGTGTGTATACATTAATATATAGATAGATAGACAGATAGATTGATATATAGATCCATAAATTTACACCATATTGACATTGTCTATTAAGTAAGCAAGCTAGCTTGATAAGCTCTCAAGTCATCCCCATAATTTTTCTGTTCTAGCAAAGTGACGAAGACATTAAGCTTGAAATAGAGATGTTTATGGCACCTATAATGTTGAGGGGTTTAGTTGAGCACTTGATAGCAACGGATTACAAACTGCTATCATTTGCCAGGAGTTGCTGAAAAATCCCCCAAATTTGAGGGTTTTGGAATAAGTTTATTTACGAATTTTTCATTTTTCGATTATTCTAAAGTTTTTCCAATCACTTATGAGATAAACTACTATATCAATAGAGACTCGTTTGGATTTTGGCAGACGGCTTCATCCTGTCGACTGCTGTATCAAACAAAAAAAATAGTAAGATTCTAATGAAGACTCGTTGAAACGAACATTAATGAGTAATAAATATGTCAATGAGGCAATAGTAAAGACTGCTTGAGGTTATTTCAGTATGAAATAATAGATGCTAAAACACTGCAATCACAAATACTACTGTATTTAATTGCATTTATACATATACCTACACAAGAAAAGAGTATAATTAATAAAAGGTGTATTTAGGTAGAAATAAATTTTGTAATGTTTCTTTAATAGCAGCTCTTCAATCATAATAAAGTCCAGAAGGTGATAACTCCCTATCACTTTTCGCATGAATGAAAAATGACAAACATAAATCTTGAGTCTTTCGCTTGAAATTTTAATCATCTCTCACCAAGGGATATTGGGTGATAATCAAGTTAATAACGAGGGTGAAAACAGAACTGGGAGGTAATTTAGTAAAGAAGGGACGAAGGGAGGAATTGGGTAATCAAGTCAGTCAATATGCCTTTATGGCGTCGTAGCGTGAAACGCGTTGTTATCAGTTGACAACCTTCAACATTTTAGGAGTCGTATAACAGCATTTTGCCTTTATTGATATATAGTGCCATAGCTTCTGTACCATGGTCTTCCACTGTCTTGAGTTAGAGTTCTCTTGCTTGAGGGTACACTCGGGCACACCATTCTATTTTAAATCCCTTCGTCTTGTTTTGTTAAAGTTTTTATAGATCCTATAGGAGATATTTATCTTAATACTATTATGCTTCTTAACATATTTTATCTTTCATTGTTTCCTTTACTCACGGGGCAATTTCCCTTGTTGGAGCCCCTGGGCTTATAGCATCCTGCTTTTCCAACTAGGGTTGTAGCTTAGCAAGTAATAATAATAATAATAATAATAATAATAATAATAATAATAATAATCTATTCACGGATGAGAAGGTAACGAGATGAGGTGAAGTGACGTAATTGGCTATACATTTAATAAGACAAGGACGGAAATTGGCATTCAGATAAACAAGAAAGAGATAAGAGCATAACCTTTTGCAGTGGAAATTTACTAAGAAATTTCAAATAAGAAAAGTATGATATATATAGTTCTGGGTCTGTTTTCGAATTAATAGGGTCTTGGTCAAGGGTAAATAAATGTGCATCATCAGTAATATTAAGTCATAAATGTCTGGTCTGGTTTAGATGTTATTTCTTACTTGATATTATTGGTAATAGCAGAATTAGGAAAAATAGTAACTAAAGAAAGTTATGGAAAAAAACATTATCATATTGAACAAACAAACACACACACAATATATATATATATATATATATATATATATATATATATATATATATATATATATATATATATATATATATATATATATATATATATATATATCCTAGCAGTCTTTGGAGATGTTTCTAAAATCATTACTTTTATCATCCCACCAGCAGACGTTGTTACCCATTTGTGAGTGGATAAATTGGAAATTTTAAAAACAATGTGAAGAAATCTTTCCTTCTCAGCAGGATTTGGAACTGGATTCAGAGGAACGGTGGTACAACACTAAACCACTGGCGGTGTCACAATTGAAAAGAGGTAAATTTCATCATTGTGCAAATAATATCGAGCGAATTTAGATACATTGCTCTACCTGGTATAAATTCACCCTTCCTGTGACATATATCCTTAAATTTCTTGCTGCTCGCCAGGTTTCTTTGTGTCACGTGCGACGGTAACATGTCAGGTTTAGCTGTTACATATATAAGGTAATTTTTTAGGGTGTATTTGTTACAGTTTTGGTTTTAAAATGGAAGTTATTAGTGTCATATAAAATGTGCTGTACACACTAAACATTGTAAAGCAAAAAAGATAATTTCGCATCTAATATATTTCATCTAGTTTGGAAGGAATTTCTTCGTCATGTTTTAATTATACAAACCTTTTATGGAAATCCGTAGGTATCTTTACCATATACACTTTGATTGACGAAATATATATATATATATATATATATATATATATATATATATATATATATATATACATATATAT
>NC_090751.1:40689813-40699813 GCF_036898095.1 Palaemon carinicauda
TCCAAGTACGATCTTAATCATATGAACTTTCCCTTACCGAAGGCAAATTAGTTATTTAGAAAAAATAACAGTATATATATATATATATATATATATATATATATATATATATATATATATATATATATATATATATATATATATATATATATATATATAGGCTTAGGATATTTTGTTAATATTTGGCGTTAGATATATTTTCTATTTTCTGATATTTCATATTTAGAAATTAGAAAGGGGGTGAAGGAATAACCATTTGTACTAAATCTAGACCAGTTAAAGATTTTAGGGGGAGACATTTTCATAAACATTAGGTATCACGCAAAATGAAAGGGAACTTTGACAGCTATATCTATTTAGGAAATTTAGTGGTACTAAATGCCTTGTTTTCTTCGAGAGCTTAAGCAGCATTCAGACCTGACGAGCAGAAAAAAAAAAAAAAAAAGAATTTCCGCAGAAGGGTTCAAAAGAACACCTCAGTACGAGTTAGAACCTTTGATGTGATGGCATCTGGTGTTTCATCACTGGAATTTCATACAAACTTCTCGTTAGAATTTCAATGTTACTCTTCAATAGAGAAGGGCTCCTTTATCAACATGCTCAAACGTTAGTGTCCGCTTGTCTTTTATAAGCCTCAGCTCATTCTCGTAACTCATATCACATACTTCAATCTTATAAAACTTTATAAGTCAAAATAGCTAGGCTACATAACTATAAAATAATTTTAATTTAGCCTCTCATCAATTCCTACTCCAACTCTTTTCCTTTTATAACTTAACAGGATTATCAAGATCTAAATCAGCCAAAAAAAAGGTGGATGCCCAGTACATGTCATCATTTAATTGCATCATGAAATCAACCGAATCATACATTGATTACTGACACAACAAAGATAATGGCCGCTAATGGAGGTCGCTGATGATTCGTTGTTGCGGTCTCGTCCTTTTGCAAATTCAATCTTCTTTAATCAAAACTGCTCGTCTCAATACTTCCGCTGAAGGGGAAGGTGACTTGAAAAAGAATTAACATTTAATATCTAAAGTAATTCAATTTATTACGACGTTATTAATCAAATCTTTAGTGTAAGATATTAATTGGTTGCAGATGCTTCTCATTCCCTCAGTGGCAAATTGCTTTATTCTATAACATTTGAATTCACAAATTTTTTATTTTCATCAGAAATTTAATCGAAATATTAGTACAGTAATATTCTTATATAAATGTACTTTTTCAATTAATTATTTGAATTTTTATAATTGAAGGGAAGTTTTATAGATGAATTTAATGTCTTAAACATTCTTATTCCTTAGTTAAATAAATACATAATAGATGATTTGAGATCTGCTAATTCTGTAAACATATGACAGGAGAGTGGAGTAAACAATGCTGAAATATGAATATGATTTATGAAAAATATCATAAAAAGAAATTGTACTAAAATAGTTTAGATTTCAGAGAGAGAGAGAGAGAGAGAGAGAGAGAGAGAGAGAGAGAGAGAGAGAGAGAGAGAGAGAGAGAGAGAGAGAGAAAAGCATGAATATAACAAATAAATTTAAAAAATTACAATTTATAAGGAGTGGGAGAGAAAGTAGGATCGATTCATAATTAAAATGCATGATAGTATCACTGATGGTATAAAAAATAATAAAAATCATATCATATTTTGTAAACATAAAAAAAAATTGGAAGTACGAATAGGCTAAGACTGGCCCAATGAATAATGGAACTACATTAAATCATATATTGTGAATTACACTCATTATCAATTGGAAGTTCTGTAACTTCATTAACTTTGTTATGTAATTAGGCTAGAATTACCCTGCAGGTACTCACGTTGTATTCTTGATAAACTGACTGATTTGGGATTTCGTTGAACATTGTAATACAATTGAAATGACAATCTTAAAAGTAATACTGATAAATAAAAAAGAATACATTATTCCGTCTACTAAGACTAAAATAATTTGGGATTTTGTTGAAGATTGTAATACAATTGAAATGACAATCTTAAAAGTAATACTGATAAATAGAAAAGAATACATTATTCCGTCTACTAAGACTAAAATTATTTGATGATATTCTGATCTTTAATGCTCGCATAAAGTTTATACTTTAAAATTCATCTTTTTATTTTTACCTTTTACTTTTGTCAATCTTTCTCTTATACAATTTGCCTATATGTCATAGAATTTTACGCTGTGATATTTATAACCGATTAGCCTTCCTTGAAAATTTCTCCTGACTTTAGAAAATATCTTATACTAGTTTTAAGCTACTTTTTTGTGTAAGTATATAATTACATACTTCAGAACTTCAACTCCTCTCCTGTTCTTGAAGAATCAACAGTTAGCTACTTCCTGACTAAACGTGGGAGCATTGACGAGGAAAACCGATGTTAGTATATATTCTATTTCAAACTTTGAAGCGGTGATGTTGTAGGTAAATTGGCTCCTTTAAGAAACTCAGGCACCTTGACTATTTCAATTTTCTAACATATTCTAAGTTTATATAAATATTTTCTTACCATTAACAACTGCATCGAGATATACGTATTAAAATGTTGGGGAAAAAAAATAGCCATGTGTTTTGTGTGGTTAATTCAAAAACTTTATCTCTCTACATATTCACAAACATGGAACCTGAAGAAATATTACACTGGAAATAGAGATTAATTCATGATTGAACAAAATATTAGGGGGAAAATCGAATAATGGATCTTTACTTATCCACATTAAAAGGGGGTAAGAGCGCAGGAATGGTCGACAGAAAAATAATGGTTTTCGAGAACCAGCAAAAAGTCGAGTCATCTTATAGGGCTTTTCTTACTCTAAGAGCATCCTGGAACTCACTCGAGCAATACTCCCCACATTTTATGACAGAATGAGATGTCAGATATAGCCAGACTAAAGTATCAAGTTCATGATTTAAAATAGAATTTGAGAGTCGATAAACCTGGAAATGTGTGCACAGCGAGGATAATGGGTTTAGCAAAATTGCTCGATATTGGAAACTGATTGGTGTAATAAAAAGAGAAATAGGCAAAATTATTTCTGGGTAAGGGATGCTGATTACTAGCTGAGCAGCAACCTACAAAAACCCATGAACGGACTGCAGGAATCCAAAACTTGGGAAGTATGTTTGACTGCGCTGTATATTATCTATTGTTCTAGATTGTCTGGCCATTAAATCAGTATAAACATCGAGAACTGGTTATGCATTTCATTTGGTTTTAAATCCATAACCTTGGACCGTACTCATTTAGACAACAAGCCTTAGATTTGCCTTAGACGGTAATGTCGTACCCCTATAGGGTTGAAATTGATGAGTCACATCGGCCAAGGGAGAAACGTGCGTACGAGGTGGCTCCGGTCTTACTCTTACGAGATAATTTCCTAACAATTGTTAAATAAATTAAGTATCTCCTCAATTTTGTCTCTAGTCTTATATTACTTTCCGAAGTAATAGCAAATTGCCACATGAAAATGACTGGCAAGCCGGGTTTAAACTTGAGCATTTGCCCATTACCTTAGAATTACCTTAAAAATTACCTTGAAACCATGAAAATTATGTCAAACTTAGGTAATTACCCTAAAAGTTTAAACCCTACTGGCGAGCAAGGTCTGCGTACAGACGATCATGGAATATCGTTTCGCAAGGCTAATTTGTTAATTACTCTAAAATTGGATTTCCAGTTCACCACCTGTTGGAGAGTCACACCTGGCTCTTATCTGAATGCAACAGTAGAGCTTGATTTCACAGAGGAATTCTAAAGTAACTTTCGCTATTTTATAAGAATTGAGCTATTCATTATCGACACATTCAATAAGTCAAATATTCTGACCATCCACGTTACCCGCCCTTCCAAATCAACCTGTTAATTAATAGAAATTAACGTGTATAAAAGAATACAATACCTAATATTGCGTAGTTTTAATATACATAGTTTTAAAACATACAATTTCATTAATATTCTCTCTCTCTCTCTCTCTCTCTCTCTCTCTCTCTCTCTCTCTCTCTCTCTCTCTCTCTCTCTCTCTCTCTCTCTCTCTCTCTCTTCCAGAATTTAAAATATAATTTCTCCTCCATACGTCTCATTCACTCATCCTGGATTGTTTTCATGGTAGTCCTGATAAGCATTTGGTTTTAGGTATGAAGAAAGTACATCATAAAAGGTTAAGCTGTACGCATCTTAACTTGGAAAGATGAATAACCCATCATTAGTATTTATTTTGACAAGAAAGACACAAAGTGGAATGTTCGTAGATCTTATTTTACTAAACCAAATAGATATATCCTAACCTAAAATCACTCCCACCTAACCTTATCTACATTCGTCTGTCCTTACAATGGGTTTCACGCCCCCTTTCGAGCACCCCGCCAGCCGCCCATTTTAGGATAAGTTGGCGGGTGTGTCCTCTGTTCTACAAACTTCTAGGAAGAGCTATACAGATATGAAATTTCCTCTACCATCATCATCATCTCCTCCTGCGACTATTGACGCAGAGGGCCTCGGTTAGATTTCGTAAGTCGCCTCTATCTTGAGCTTTTAATTCAATACTGCTCCATTCATCATCTCCTAATTCACGTTTCATAGTCCTCAGCCATATAGGCCAAGGTCCTCCAACTCATATTGTGCCTTGTGGAGTCCATTTAAATATTTGGTGAACTAACCTCTCCTGGGAAGTGCAAAGAGCATCCCCAAACCATCTCCATCTATTCCTCACTATGATCTCATCCACATATAGCACTAGAGTAATCTTTCTTATAGTTTCATTTCTAATCCTGTCCAGTCATTTAACTTCCAATAGTCTTCTGAGGGCATTGTTTTCAAATCAATAAAATCTGTTGGATATTGTTTCATCGTCATACCATGACTCATGTCTAAACAGTAACACCGATCTTATTACACTGATATATGGCCTGTATGTCATTTCAGGGGATTTAATTTCAAGATTTTAATTAACCTTGCAATTTCCTGGTTTCTTTTTTCAATCTTTCATTAAATTTGAATTCTAAAGACCCTGCAAAGATCATAGTTCCTAAATATTTAAAAGATTCTGCCTCTTTAATCATTTTTCCTTCTAATGATATTTCATCTTCCATTGCATATTCCATTCTCATACAGATGCAAACATATTTTGCTTATCCATTCCTTTATTGAATTAGATTTTGTGTCTCTAACCAGGAATCCTGGCATGTCTGGCATGGCTTGCAATCTATAGAAAACATAATGTCCCTACAACGCTTTTAACGAAAATGTCTTATTTCACGGGATACTCCAACAAAAATTAACTCTACGCAGTCATTGGCATATCGAAAGAGGTGATGAAATAAAACTGAAACATAGAAGGGCTGGTATAATAAGACCGGATCTACCGGCAGATCTAAAAAAAAAACTATCATAATGTGAAACATGTGTATATATATTTATATATAGATATATATATACATATAAATATATGTATTAATAAATTTACACGCAAGTATATATAGATATACATATATGTATATATATATATATATATATATATATATATATATATATATATATATATATATATATATATATATATACATATATATATATACATATGTATATACATATATATATACATATATATATATATATATATATATATATATATATATATATATATATACACAGTTTTTATAGTTTCACATTCTGCATGATATGATATGCATTCCAAAATCAAACCATTGTTCTCTAGTCTTGGGTAGTGCCATAACCTCTGTACCATGGTCTTCCCTATCTTGTGTTAGAGTTCTATTATTCTATCTTATTTCTCTTCCTCTTGTTTTGTTAAAGTTTTCATAGTTTATATAGGAGATATCTATTTTGATGTTGGTACTGTTCTTAAAATATTTCATTTTTATCTAGTTCCCTTTCCTTACTGGGCTATTTTCCCTGTCGGAGTTCCTGGGCTTATAGCATCCTGCTTTTCTAACTATGGTTGTAGTTTAGCAAGTAATAATAATAATAATAATAATAATAATATTGCTTATTATGATTGATAAACCGTAACGTCAGGGCACTATTTCTGTAGGTATTTCGGTATATACTGAAACTAATTCAAACTTTATGAAAATTCTACTAATAGTCGTTGTTCGCGTGAAAAAAAAAAAAAAAAAAAATTGGTGAGATATTTAAACGAGTCGAATTCGTTTATTTGAATCTACCTTCATCCACTTGGTCAATTAGGCTTACCTAAAGTACATCATAAAATCAGTTTCTTGGGCCTATCATTCACAAAAATACCAATGCTTATTGGCTACACTCACTTTTTTTCGTATGCTTAAAGATTATTAGAATATAATTAACAATCTCAAACTTTGCTTTTATTAAGTCTTCATTTCCTTTCATGTTTTTGCAGTTTGAACCTTATAGATTGAAAGGTATGTTAATCATCAATGCCGAAAAGAATTAATTTTATAGTTTCCCTCTGTTATTCATACCTTTATTTGCAGAAAATAAAAACTTGAAAGTTAGTACTTGTGGACGTTTCGCTTTCTTTTGCATAAAATACAAGAGAAAAAACTTTAAACAATCAACAATGACAATTTTAATTGCTTGATACTTTAGAATTACCGGCTATTTATTATAAACTTAGCCAACTTTGAGGTATATTAGAATACGTCAAAAATATCTTAGTGGCAAATGGTTTGAGAGTGTAATTTAACCTATCAATATAATGCTCCAATACATATTGAAGTAAATTTCCGATATATCTTTTAATAATAATATCTGAGTTCTCATTAACAATACAATGAGTTACTGCTTGGATTTTCAGAGGATGGGAAAAAGAATGATATACCCTAATTTAAGGATGCAATTCACGTCACTGAACCCCGGTTTAGTTGGTATTCCTAGAATGATTTCGTGTATCTAATTCTATTCCATTTTATAAAGTTATGAAACATTAATTAGATGCAATCCGTGTTTTATATTAAGAAAACATAAGTTCTTAAAAACTCACTTCCTTTACAATTTGACATTCAGCTTTTTTTCCCCTACCAAAAGATGTGCAGCACATCCATCTTGATTCACTCATCACGGAGGAGATTGCCTTCAATCGCCGGCTGCAAGACGTAACCGAGAGTAATTTAAGTTTCCTGAAGGAAAAGGTCTTGTTCAGGGTAATTGTTCCATTTAGTTCGGGAGAAGAGCAATCAACCGGATCCGGTTTCTCTTTAATGGATATCTTTCTCCTTCCGCAAATTTCGCGTAATTGTAATTTGGTCCGGAAGACCTGTTTAGTGATTGACTTCTTTCATCGTTTATCGGTGTAAAATCCATGCAAAGCTAACGATAATTAGGATGTTATGAATATAAAGATACACCTATAAAACAATGATAAAATACGTTGTATGTAGGACAAAAACATGGGAAATCTGTGTGAATATTAATGGGTATACAGCATATATAAAAAGAAATGAAAAGAGAAAATAAAAGCGTAAAAATGTCCGAAGATAGAGCTCGATGGCAATAAATTGAAATTGCCCAAAAATCTTTCCGTTATTAGTATGTTGGGCAAATAATTGGTCTGGTGCCCTACTGTGGGGAAAATGCTGGAGATATATTTAGAAATATTTTCTAATGTATGATAAGAAATACTCCGAAAGAACTACTCATTATTAATATTCTTATTTTGATTAAGAACATTTAAAATAAAAAGATTCAGAAGATTGAACTAAATCAAAGCTTTATGAAACTGTAAAAATAGAATTTTCTATTTCACTAAAAATTTCTTTGCTCGTCACAACACTTAGTCTTTATTTTCTTATTCCTATCCTTATATAACACCAATATATTTTTGGAGCATAATCACAAACACTAACCGAAGAGCACCAATGTTCAAATTACGATACAGTAATCTAGGACCGATTCATTACCAATCTTTTCATCAAGACTAATTTTTGCATAGATGGCCTGCAATTGATCTTCATATTATGCTGGGCATACTCATAGCCAGTGTAAATCTATTCCCTGTACAAATAACTAGGAATCATCAATGCTCCTGATTTTTTACGACAAACATTACAACATAGGACATTACCAGTTACCTACATGAAATCTGGTATATAGGACAGCAAGCTTAGTAGCCATCTAACAACCCTAACAGTATTAAAGGAATACTGCAGAGGTTCTCATTTTTTTGAAACTATGGGTTACCACTGTTGGTTCCAGTTTTAGAATATGTCGGATAATCAGTGTGGTGTGTGAGTAACCAGAGTACTGAAAGAGTTTGCTTAAAACTATTTGTTGTCTTATAATATAACCTTGTAGGCTTTTTTAAAATGGAACTATACATTTCTTTTTTGGTAAAGGGTGGGTGTTGAGTTTGATATTTTTTATTTTGATTTTATTGCCCCCTTCCAACATTTAGATGGGTTTAAGTTACAATTTTCATCATGGACACGCTTTCCTTTTGAGATACCAGGGGTCTCTAAACGTATGCACATTTTGCTTCACATCAAATTCTGCACTATGAATATTCTTAGTTTTACTCAAACATTTCCGCTTCTCCGTCTGCAAAGCAGCTACTACGGTCTGAATTTTGTTAGATATTACCCCCATTGGATAGCAGGTTACATTGTAATGCCAGGAGGAATGTCTTATATGGGAGTATGAACAATTATCTGTCTTCCATAGCATATTCACTGAATGTTCCATATCTTCAGACGCTTATCAACCTACCACGCAGGCCAACTGATCTCCACACTTAAAGTACTCTTATTGGAATACCCGACAAGCTTTTCTTTATTTCGTATACGTATGGTTATTGTTTCTTATTCAACTTTTGCTACACCTCGATTTCTGAAGTTGGCTTTATCATATTCATAATAAAAAAAATTATAATCGTACATATCGTATGACTGATCCTTGTTAGTATATTACCACTATTTTCTTAACAAAAGCTAAATTTGGTTGTTTCCTTGAAACATTGGATTGCATCGTAGCACAAATAATACTCTTTCAACAGAAAAATTTTCCTTTTATCATAGACCTGCACTTCTGTACTATTGCCAAAATATACGCTTTGATCACAGGTATATTAAGCGCAGTGGTTTGATGAAAAAATGTCAGCTTAATTTTTCTTCAAATTCTTTGTTTAAATTGTTGTATTTAGTATCTCTTCAATTACTTTTTTCTAATAAAGTCTGAATATTCTTTACATCTTACCTTCTACTGTGACACAGATCAACTTTGGTTGAAATTAAGTTTTATTTAATTATCAAAATTAATACTATCAAATATGTATAATAAAATGTCAAAATATTTACAGTGTTTTTCCTGTTTTCTTTCCTCCAACGCCTCATTGATTTTGGTCCATATTAAATTTTTAATAAATATTTACAATTATCAATTGGATACATAAGACACATGCACAACAGAGTTCAGTTCCTCCGAAGGAAGATGACTTGGACAAATATCCCTAAGATTCATTATGCTTTATTGTCTTTATATATATATATATATATATATATATATATATATATATATATATATATATATATATATATATATATATAATATATGATAGATTTAAACCTGTGGTGGGTATAGCTACCCAAATAAATATGAATATGTTGCTGGCAGCATCGGTATAAAAGGCCAAGAAATTGGTGGACAGGTACTTTTTGAAGTTCCCGTTGCTACGGGATTAAAGATGTATTTTTATACAGGGATATACACAAAACATCCATACACATTATATATACAATATATATATATATATATATATATATATATATATATATATATATATATATATATATATATATATATATATATATATATAGTATACATATATATACATATATATATGTATATATATATATACATATATATTTACACATATATATAAATATATATATATATATATATATATATATATATATATGTATGTATATGCATATGTATATGTATGTATGTATGTATATATATATACACATATATATAAATATATATATACATATA
>NC_090751.1:40704813-40727313 GCF_036898095.1 Palaemon carinicauda
CAAGATAAAAGATGCTTCCTCCTCTGTCCCTCCTTCACAGGTGCATCCTCCACAGACATTGCAAGTGACAAACGACCAGAACTACCAAAACATCGAATTGGCTAGTGACCAACAACCGTTTTGTAATTGATTTTAATCTGTTTTAACTATAAGGCTATGTATTTGAATTGTTTATATATTTCTGTTTTTCCTTATACCAGTACCTGACTTGTAATTTTATAAACATTTTAGTGACTAAGGCCACAGATGATGGACGAAAGCTCTAAACGTTTTTTGTAATATCTACAAATATACACCAAGTTTTCAAAAACGTCTTACATCATTGTGGAACCTTTTCAAGATAACAGGAAGTACGACATTGTACTTGTTTGCACCATATATATATATATATATATATATATATATATATATATATATATATATATATATATATATATATATATATATATATATATCCACCATAATATGTACCCGAGAACATCACAGAAACCAACAGCATCCGACCATATGACAAAATTGCCTTATGCAATATGTATCTAGAATTGATCTGACGAGAGGTTCGAGTTTATCCGATGCAGCTAGTCAGCCTGCGAATATAAATGACAGAATCAAATTTGTAGGAAAATGTGCTCGAATAAAGTAAGATTGGATTTCTGACTTTTCAGTTCACCTCTGAAAATTGACATGAATTTAATTTTTATTATGTATCGAACTTATACTTAAATTTTATGATATAACATACTGTAGAAATTATAAATGTAAAAATAACAAGTGCTATTTTACATGAAAAGATCAAGTCAAGGAACTTTAATGAATCATGATTTGTCAGTACGTAGCCAAAATTGCCATAGTCTCGCTGGTAATCATGCATATTGTTTGTTTGTAAAAATACCCAATATTATTAAAGCGTTCTATCTCGTAAGCACGCAATTAGAAAGTTAAGAAAAACATGATCGTATATATCTAATCAATATTTTTTTAATACTTTTGGACCCTCAAGGAAACACGATCTAGTTAACAAAGAGTTTTCTTTAATGTTTTCAACCTTTTCATCATCGTCACCTTTCCAAAAGGAAATTCTTATGTGTGTTTTTCTAATCATACAGAATAATTTCAATTGCTTCCTTTGGGAGACACATTTAACTTCAAAAAATGAATCATCATCAATGCGGTCTAGTGGATTTTATAACCATTAGGAGACATGCTGAAGAGAGAGAGAGAGAGAGAGAGAGAGAGAGAGAGAGAGAGAGAGAGAGAGAGAGAGAGAGAGAGAGAGAGAGAGAGACGCTTGAAGAATCTGAAATCGACCTCGTATCAATACATTGGAAACAGCCTTTCAAGAACATTTTAAAACAGATCTTTTCAATGGGAAACGGAGCAGAGCAGGAAATGGAAAAACTGAAGTAGTAATGAGAGAAAAACCTCAAAGAATGAGCTTGCTGAGCACCTGATCCCTGCAAACTGAAGGCTGATAAATGAAGTGGTTACTGAACTGGAATAAACGGTCACAAAGGTAAGACACGGTAAAAGTGGCTTTATATTATTTCATAACATGACTAGGGAGACATGTTCAAACTAATATTGAATCAAATAAGCTTTAGATAAGTAACGGGGATCAAAACAATCTCAAAATGTATAGAAAAAAAAGCTTCAGTATGCATGGGACCTCAGCTTGTTCGGCATGTACTTATTATTAATACATCGTCGATATTATTCGTGGAAACACTTACTGATTAATTGGTTTTATATAAAATTATATCGAAACAAAAAATATGGGGATATTAGAAATTCAACACATATTGAAGAGCATAAAATTTAGGGTATTATATCATAAATCTAATGATAATCAAATGATATATTTCAATATTCATTGATTATAGTTCTACCCAGATTGGTTTAAACGAATAACCTCCAATTATCAAGATTAATTTCTTTAATACAAGATAATATTCTAAAATACATTTCCTGTATCTTTTTGGCAGGGATGATGAATTTCAATGAAATACTGAAATTTAATGATATAGAAAAGAAAGCCTCGTTCTTGTAAATGTTGATGAGCAGACCGAAATTAACATAATTCACGAAATCATGGTATTTCTCATGATCGTATGTGAATATTTGTTCCAGAAATAAATGAACTTTGTTTCATACAAGATTTGTGCGATTAAAAATACTCTAATAAGAAATAAAAACTCCATTTGCTTTGAATTTCTATGTAGGTGAAGTGAATTATCGTTACCCATATTTACAAGTGAGGATTATGAGATACTCTATTATTCTTATTATTATTTTTATTCTTGCATTATTTTCGTAATGATTATGAGATAATCTACTATTCTTACATTACTCTCGTGAGGATGTCGAGTTGATTTATTATTCTTACATTTGTTGCGTGAGGATTATGAAATAATCTATTATTCTTACATTATTTTTGCTAGGATTAAGAAATAATCTATCATTCTTACATTATTTTCTTGAGGATTATGAGAGAATCTATTATTCTTATTATTCTACATTATTTTCGTAAGGATTATGATATAACTCAATATTCTTTCATTACTCTCGTCGGGATTATGAGAAAATCTATTATTCTTACATTACTCTTGTGAGGTTTATGAGATAATCTATTATTTTTACATTATTTTCGTGATGATTATGAGATAATCTATTATTCTTACATTACTCTCGTGAGGATTATGAGCTAATCTATTATTCTTACATGATTTTCGTGAGGATTGTGAGATAATCTATCATTCTTACACTACCCTCGTGGGGATTAAGATAATCTATTATTCTTGCATTATTTTCATATAATATGTATAAAAAACATCCAAGTATAGCTCATTAAAATGTCTACCCTACCAAAATATCTATTAATTTAATGTGTAAAGGAATGCCACATTCTTCTTTCAGAAATTTTAGTAACATAACAATAGATAGTGTCAAGTTTTTACCTTAACAAGGTATTCTGATTGAAAGCTTTAAGTGAAGACTCTTCAAACGTCCAGAAAATCTTGATTGTCTGAAGTTCTGGTCTTTTTCAGAACAATAGTTTAGTGCAGATTCCGTCAAGCTTTTCGGAAGGTAAGAAACAAATGTTATAATCCACGATGGACCAGAATCGGTCAAAGCCAAAGGCGTTGTTATTGTATAAAAGAAAATTAAGGGAAACGTAGATCTTATTTGGTATAAATAGGAGGGCATTCAATGAATGATAAATGGATGAAACTTTCCTTATAAGAAAGTAAAATAAATCAATACGATCTTAATGAAGGTATCGATTTAAACTTCAAACGAAAGAGTTACAAAAAGTGATGAGCAACTATAAGTCCATTTCTTTTAGCGATCCATATTTGCACCGACTCGTAGCGGTGCCCTTTTAGCTCGGAAAAGTTTCCGGATCGCTGATTGGTTGGACAAGATAATTCTAACCAATCAGCGATCCGGAAACTTTCCCGAGCTAAAAGGGCACCGCCGCGAGTCGGTGCAAATATGCATCGCTAAAAGAAATGGACTATAGTATGACCACATGTAAGCTCAAGTATATTCCAGCGAAGGTGCGAGTATAGGGTAGAACATAAAAATACATGACTTTTTTTCTTTTATAATTTCAACACATGAGTTCCGACATAGAAGAAACCAGTTTTAGTTCCCAAATGAACAAAATAAGTAAAATTTGATTTGAAAAAAAAAAAAAAAACTAAATTAAAAGTAGATCGAACTACATATTGCTTAAGAAGGAGGTAATGGAATAATACAAGAGCTTCAATTTCCTTATCGTTTAGAATTGACAGCTCAGTGGCACAGTGTGTGGGCTGGCACAGGGTGTTGCTGATGAATCATTTTGCATACTTACATCCTGCGGCATGTATTATGGAAGTTTCCTGTGCAGAACATTCATCCTCTATTCAGTAATTGAAATTAAATAGGGCAGTACCATTTTTCTCCTTTTAACTTTGAGTTAAATCATGTGTTTGCATACATCTAATCTTTTGAAATTCATACGAAAATAATATTAAAATGTTATTTTTTACATACAAAATCGAATAATCTAATCTTGAACATAAATTGAATTATACTTGTGTTTCAACAGCTATGATCCCCACAAGATAAAATCAAATTTGATACTGACGTCCAAACTTGGAATATCATAAGGTGAGATCGTCGGTTCTCGGTTCCCGCACTATGACGTCACTGGTGCAAGTCGACTGGGAAGTGCACATAATTTAATGATACTACTGTACGCCTGTTGTTAACGTTCAAAGTATTTTTAATATTTATTATTATTATCATTATTATTATTATTATTATTATTATTATTATTATTATTATCCAAGTCACAGTCCTGGTTGGAAAAGCAAATTACCACAATTCCAAGGGCTTCTGTAGTAAGGAAATGAAATAAGAGAATAGCAAACCATATATAAGAGACGAACAAAATATATAAAACATTTTAAGCTCAGTAACAACTTAAAATAGGTGAGTCACATATAAACTATAAAACTGATCAATCAATTTGGTTAATTAAAATATATTTGCACAAATAAACGTACCGAAGTTATGAAAATAATAAATATGCACTACTTGGCTGAGGTTTACACGATTTGATCAGAGAGATACCAGATATTACTATCCGACCATGTTTTAAGAGGAAAAAAAAACAAAGTGGCATCACAAGTCCATCACCCGTCGTTGTGCTTCTGTGACGTCACTGGAGAGGGAAATTAGCGATGGGGTCCCTCGCCCTCGGTAAACACACCTTATGTTATTCCGTCTTAATTTGCAGTACACTTTGTTTATAGTATCTTCAAGTCTTTAAATGTGAAGTGTATAGCTTCAACTTGCATGTAATACAGCGTAAAGTAATGTGGTAATATATCACAACTTAAATATCAAACTAAGCACCAGAAATTAAATCTTTATAGCATCCTATGTTCTCATTAACGAAAGAAAATTTAGTTCTTCAGGATTGAAAGCCACTTGTGTCTTCCTCCCTAGTGGCCTCCGTCAAAGGCAACTCACGGCGCAGAACAGAGGTTTATAGCCCAAGTTTGGCGCGCTTTAGCCAAGTTGTCACATTATACGCCAGCGAGCGGGAAATGAGGCCAAAAATGATGGGATAAGGAAAACGAGGCTGTTGGGCCGGGAAAAAGATCCGAGGAGAAGGGGAAATATTACGGAAAGTGGCGCAGAAAGAAAATGACATTCATATAGATGGTGTGGACGACAAGAGCGGAAAAGGCGGCATAATTATATCTGGTGAGGAGACCGGATGGCGGTATTATGGTACCATTACTCCCGAGAAGTGTGGACTCCACATATCGTATTTTAGAAGGGCACTAATTACTTTTTCTATGGGAAGATTTTATTCTTTTTTATGAGAGAGAGAGAGAGAGAGAGAGAGAGAGAGAGAGAGAGAGAGAGAGAGAGAGAGAGAGAGAGAGAAAATTTCAATCTAGCAAATGTCTCAAAATGTTATTGTCATGTAAACAGATTTATAAGGAGGTTCTCCAGAATTTCATCCAAAAAGGTTAAATTTGTATTTGACCGCTTAAAATAAGTATCTAGGATTTTAGACGCGATTTTTAAAATTAAAAGAAAGACAACTGTTCGAATTATATCTGAAAATACAGCAAAACAAATGCATATGTTGTAAATGCATATGACGTGTACATCTTGCATCTGTGGATTAAATACAGAACTAAAAATACACAGTATTGATATTATTATTATTATTATTACTAGCTAAGCTACAACCCTAACTGGAAAAGACCAAGGGGTCCAACAAGAAAAAAAAAAGGCCCGGTGAAGAAAGAAAATAGGGAAATAAATAAACTACGAGAAAATTAATAAGCAAATAAAAAAAAGTATTTTAAGAACAGTAACAACATTGAAATAGATCTTTCAGACATATCTATAAAAAAGTGATTTATGTTAGCCTGTTCCACATAAAAACATTCACTGTGAATTTGAACTATTGACGTACTTATTAATCTTTAAAACAAAACTCTAATAATTGAATGAAGTTTACATTCTGATGAAAACTAACTTCAGACCCAAACCATTGATTATTTTCTTATGTCCAAGTGCCAATAGGTTGAAAACACTAACAGAACACAAAGCGTGAGCTTGAAGTTCCTAGAGTTATTCTTTCCTCTGTGAACATTCTCGGAAAAGGATAAAAAGATAACGAGAACGTACTCAAAAGCTCTTGATTATCCTTGAGGATCACATTATACAGGAAAATATATCTCATTATATACATAAGGTTAAGAATTTTGGGAACATACTATGGTAAAGAGATGTTATTATTATTATTATTATTATTATTATTATTATTATTATTATTATTATTATTATTATTATTATTATTATTATTATTATGATAATAATAACAACAACAACAGCAACAGTAATAATAATAATAATTAATCATTCCCTACTAGAAAAAGTAATGCTACAAGACTACAGGTCCAAATACGAAAAGCAACCTAATATGGAAATAGGAAATGAAAAGGTAATAGCAATATTTCAAGATTACTAACAAAGATAAACAGACGAAAACAAAGAAACAAATACATTATAAAACAATAACCCTGTTGATCTTCTTGGCGTATTTTCCAAACTAGTTATTATTCTTGTCGCAATAAATTTATCTAGATTAAAAGTTTTCTGTTATAACAAGATATTCTAAAAAAAAAATGCGCGAACACTAAGACTTTCTAACACAGAAACGGTGACCCAGTTTGGAAAAAAATAAACCCTAGTAAAGAAAAAATCACCTGAAGGAAAAAACTACACAGGTGACCCACGAAGGACAGCAGGTGTAAAGAAGACCTCCGATTTTTGTAGTGTCTCCTTGGCCCTCTAGAAGAGGGAAAGTCGAGCACCATTGTAGTAATGACATACTCGGCTCGAGAAGGTTTAGGCTCGTGGGTAGAGATGCACTCTTTCCTCAGAATAAAAATGGAAGCTGGAAATATGAAATTAAAAGATGTAGGCCTTACGACCTCCCGTTAAATTGAAATGCTTAACGCTTACATGAAAGCCCGAGGACGACCCGCCGCCAGTCTAATTGCTCGGGGCGCACCCTTCTCTCCTCCGAGGAACATAACAATCAAGGAAGGAGCCAAGGAAGACGCAATAAAGCAAGATAAAAGACTTTCAGGAGAAATGGCGATGTTATCTTTATTGCGTACGAACGCAGTCTGATAAATATAATGGGAAACATAATCGGAAACGAGGGAACGAAGCGGCACAAAAAATATTAGCGCTGGAAGAGGGGAGAAAGCTAAGTGATATTGGTCATTGTTATGATTTGTTAGACATACGGGGTTGTTCGGTTGTTTAGCCGACATGAGAGGCTTTTATAGAAATGATAGTAACTAGTAAAATTGGTGAGTTGTTGCTGGGAGGATGAGCTATCAAGTCGTTCTTTCCAAGAACAACTTTCTTCGTGACTAGACGCTGCTTTGCCGGAATCTTGTCTGTAATTTGAGCGTAATTTCACCACCGGAAAGAAGCAAAAATGGATCTCTTGTTTTCATGTTTTCCTGTTTACTTTCCATTATGGTTGATTGAAAAACAGCATTTTCACCGTTAATTCAAATTGATTTTTAAACGTCTTACAGCATAGCAATTAAGACGAAGACCAATTGGATGGGTTACAAAACAACGCCTACGATTTGCCCATGTGTTGTTTGCACTCATAATCTGTCCAATAAATTATTTTTTTTAAAAAACGTTAATATTCCTTTGCAACTGCAGGGCATAAGTAATTTGGAATAAATCGACTTAAGAAAAATGTGTAATAAATCTATTTCTGGTATTCATGGGCTACTCTCTAATATTACATTTGAATAAATTCACGTTAACCCGTGAATGCTGATGTCTTTTTACTGTCATGTTACCTAATTACTAAAAATTTTGAAACACTCAATTGATTTCATACTTTGTTCTCAGAGTTTCATTTGGTTAGGCTTTTGATTGAATTTCTTCACTTTGGTTCGTCTCTTAATAAAACCGAACCTTTTTACAAGGATAGATTACCCTCAGATTTACACTTTAGGATAAACCAGTTGTCAATAATTTTGTGGTAGAGTAGTTATGTTTGATATGCTCTGAAAATCCACGTATCCCAATTAGTTGGAATTGAACCCATTACCGATAGATTGAGTCATCACCACTGGCTCTGGACAAAATTCATTGAAATGTCAGCCTTACTGGCTAATGGTTTCTTTTGACTGTTCTTTTTTTTATGAAAAAAAAGAAGCTTGAAACTTTCGGCCAACGTGAATTCCAAAACAGACTAAAGGGTCCCAAATTTATACTGGTCTAAGAATTTGAAGTTAGCAATATGCTCCTACATAAAATATACTTACCGATATCATGTTAATCTCCACTCTACTATAAAGATTTAACTGCATGAAAAGATATTTTATTTCTTTATAGATTATGAAAATAAAGAGAGGAGCTTTCGCTTTCATATTCTCAAGACAAATCCCTACGAAAACAACATATGTCAAAGATTGGAAGAGATTTAACGGGAGGAACAGTACTCAAGAACCTTTTTTTGCTGTAGTGTAATTGCATTCTTTGTAGAAATGTCTTGACGTATCTGTCTCTAGAGCAGAGCAAACCATCATCGTAGATCTCTCTCTCTCTCTCTCTCTCTCTCTCTCTCTCTCTCTCTCTCTCTCTCTCTCTCTCTCTCTCTCTCTCTCTCGTCTTCGGCAGATTTAGCTTCTCCATGGTTTGCCTTAGTGTCTTTATCTTCTATATATGTCTTAAGTTGGCCGAAAACATCGTTGATGTTATTACTTGATTCAAGCAGTATGAAGTCATTTTTTTAAAGAAACTGCAAAATGAAAAATTAAATCCTAATAAATAAAAGGTTTTCTGGAGACATTTTTAGAAAATGTGTTTTGATATTTTCTTTAAGGGGTAGTTTGTCTTTTTTTTCAATGTAGCTCTAAATTAAATCTCTACTGAGGAAATTATGAATTATTCTTATGATAGAAACTACTGTAGTTCCTATAAGCATGGCACATCTACCACCATTACTATTACGCGCGCAATAAAGTGACTCCAGCTTCCGAAGCAAAAGTCAAGATTAGTGTTGACATTACTTTGCTGTGGAAAATGTGACCAAAAATGTGCGGCACAAAATAATCTTCCCACAAATATTTATTTCGTTTCTGGTCATAGTTTTCATGTTGCTTAACAAGCTGAATGTAATTTCGGTGTAGAGCAATTAAATGTACCTTTAAGAGAGAGAGAGAGAGAGAGAGAGAGAGAGAGAGAGAGAGAGAGAGAGAGAGAGAGAGAGAGAGAGAGAGAGAGAGATGGAAAAAAAATCAGGAATTTTTACTTTTCCGCATGGACATCTAAGCGAAAAATAGATGAATAAATTGTAAAGTTTTATTCTCTCTGGGAATTTATTACTTCTCTTGCATTTTTGCTACCGGGTTCTTTTATGCTTCATTTGTATATCTAGTTGTAAATTTATTAAAAGAATATTTAATCTATGAAACGAAAAATCTTATTGTAGATTTATTTAAACAAATATTTAATTTACGAAATGAAAAAAAAAATAAGAACAAGGAAAATACTTGATCATGCTGAAACAGTATTCTCAATGCAAGGAAATTAAAACAAAACACTTCTACTTTTGATAATTTTAAATTTGTCTTTCATATCTTACTTTTAATACAGAAATTCCAATGAGAACTCAAAAGGTCAAGAGAGATATGATGGCCAGATAGGCAACCTGTGTCTGTAAAGTAAGGCTAGAATTTAGAATTTAGTTGACTCAAGTTAATTAGATTTTAAAGCATTTGGCTGTAAAATGAGCAGTTTGATCCGCTTCATGTCTCTGAACGGGTGGATGGGTTGTCGTTCAATTTGGAGGGATCACCCAGTCAGTAATTAGACTCTTATTATTGAATTTAAAGAAATAACTGTGAAAGAAGGCGTGCCAAGGTATTTCCTGTTATGCATTTCATTGTCCTTTTATTACTCCGCTATTTATGGAAGACTGAGGTTTGCGACATCGTCTTGGTTAACATGAAAATCAGAAGTCTCTCTCTCTCTCTCTCTCTCTCTCTCTCTCTCTCTCTCTCTCTCTCAAATCGTGAGAAGTTGCTTCGTTCTCCTCTTCCAGAGAAAGTTCATGAAACTACTTTTCTTAATCTGGTTTCCCAATATTATTTATAAATCTCAATATCCATGCCATGGCACAAACAAATTTCTTAAATGAACTGAACCTTTCCCATTTCATTAATTCACCCGAGTCTTCTTCGACACAAAAAACTTATACATCATCAGTAATGTAAACCATATTAGTTCCTACCTGATTAGAATATCCTAACTGATTTCTTAGGCCATGACTCCCTATCCTTCAGCCATGAAGGATCCTCTCACCAAAGGGAAGAGTTTTTCAGTAGACTGGCCGATACTCTTCGTGATACAAAATCATTACGATTAATATAAGTAAATGCATTTGGTAATAAAGAGTGATCTCATCCACTCTGTTCCCTACAAATACCCATAGTGGTTTAGGAAAGTAGCCAATTAATAGTTTATTTTGCTATCAATCTAAACATGAATTTGATTATAATCTAAGATTTTAAAAGTTTCCATAATAAATCTTGCTGGCATAGCTGATAACAAAGCTACAATTAATTCCATTTTAGATAAAGAAAGATTTTTCAACGCTATGAGATTAGAAACACCCTCTGTAACTGCACATGCTATACAGCCATATACGTTGTTATTGGTATCGCTAAATAAGTGTAAGCTTAAACTGTTGGGATTAAATGGTAATGGTCTAGGGATAGAAATGGTAGAACATTTTTTTAAATCTTTAACCAGAACTTCCCATAAATTCATGAATTTTGTATCCAATTATCATCCCAAATTACCTTTAGTTTTCCAAATTTCTTGTAGGAATATTTTATTCATTTAATCGATACTGGTAGCATATAGCCTAATCAATGGATCAAATACCCTTCGTATTTCTCGTCTCATAATACCTTTCAAAGGTGATAAAGAACCAATTAATTTCAAGATATCTTTATTATGTTTCCAACGCAAGCCTAGTACTTTTTTTTCTTAAACTTGACCATTCACCCAACAGTGAGATATTAATGTTTGTAATTCTGACGTACAGTATTAGGCATTAGGTAACAACATTTTACATTCATGATATACTAGGGAACATTTTCTCTGTTCTCTAAATTGTCAACAAAGTTTCAAACGATAAAAAATGTATATATTTTGTAATCAGGATTATTTTTTATCATAATTTTTCTCAAAAAAAAAAAAAAACATATGTGTAATATTTCTATAATTAAGCTATACAAATCCCACACAAGTACATATATAGAAGAAGAAGAAGAAGAAGAAGAAGAAGAAGAAGAAGAGAGAGAGAGAGAGAGAGAGAGAGAGAGAGAGAGAGAGAGAGAGAGAGAGAGAGAGACTTGACTCATTGTGTAAAAGGGTCAAATCACTTTGCTTATTATTGCATTGATTTTTTAAAGGAATCTCTATTTAGAAACCCGTAGAACTAATCACTTCGCTTTTAGCAATTAGAAAAGAAGGGGAATATGACTCATATGAAGAATATGTCGCTAAAAATATTAGCGTGTTTAGGAATAATCTCAACACTCAGAATTTATAATTACTAATATTTAATTCTATATCTGCTTGTAAATAAAATAATAAACAAGATAAAGAAAAACTTTTCAACGTGAAATATTTAGCAGCCTTTTTACTGCTTCTCTGATATATTTGTTTTGGTTTTCCAGGTTAGATTGACGATGTTAGTTTACAGAAATAAATATTCAGTAATGCGCTATACATTAGAATAATGTTTAGTTCTAGATTTTTATATGAATTACGATGTCCCCATGATATTTTAGAATTGAATTATTTTCTTTTTGGGTTATTTTTTCTAACGTACTTTAACCTAGAAACATTGGGATAAACACGGGATACTTGCCTAAAATGGAGTAGACTTAAAAACATATATTGTGAAAGAAAGGTAAAGTTACATCACCTGTCGTCGAGAGAGAGAGAGAGAGAGAGAGAGAGAGAGAGAGAGAGAGAGAGAGAGAGAGAGAGAGAGAGAGAGAGAGAGTTTGGTTAAAAGTAAAATTAACACTATGGCTTGCAAAAGGGGGATTCTTCTTACTCAATAGGTTTATGTTTACTAAGATGAAGCTTTCATGAAATTAGAAAGAGTATTCTAGACATAACAATATATTAAGATTAGTAAATTTATACTTATGTGAAGAAATAAACAAGCTCTCGAAATAAATTTGTCAAAATAATACATTCCGAGGATACCCCCAAGTAGAGTTAAAAGTCAAAATATTTCGGTGGATTTCCAAACTTAGTCATTCTCAAGCACATTTTTTTTTTCTGAGGGCTATATGGTTAATATTGAGGGTCAAGCAGGTGAACGAGGTGGCCAATGATATTCTCATGAAATTAATAAAACATGATTTAGAAGCATACTAAAATCTAAGTAAAATGAGTAAGATAAAAGTAATCCAGGAACATTAGCAAATATCTACGATTAATAAATATTAGACGATATGAAGATCGGAAATTTTAGATGCATATCTGAGTCAAGGGAAAACTTATCAGGATATTATAAGTGAAAGGTTTAATTTTAGTGACTCTGTACAAGTAGATAAAAGCCTATGTCATCCCTTTCATATGTTTTGTCAAGACTATAGCTTTTTTAAAATATTTAGTTTTATGGAAACATTAATTACGACCTGAAACCGTCTTTTGTAGAGTAGCCCTCAAACGATCGTATTACCATCTGTTAGTTTCCAGAATCCTCTATGACTCATTACTGATTATCCAGATTCCTAAGATCTATTGCAAGTATGGTAACGTTTGATGTGTTAGAAGACAAGTCATGAACAATGTACGCAACTCTCTCTTTATTATTATTATTATTATCATCATTATTATTATTATTATTATTATTATTATTATTATTATTATTATTATTATTATTATTATTATTATTCATTGATAAGCTACATCCCTAGTTGGAAAAACAAAATGCTATAAGCCAAGTGGCTCCAATAGCCCAATGAAGAAAGGAAACAAGGAAAAATAAAATATTTTAAGAACAATATCAACATTAAAATAAATATCTCCGATATAACCTATAAAAGCTTTCACAAAACAAGAAAAAAAGAAATAATATAGAATAGTGTGCCCAAGTGTACCCTCAAGCATGAGAACTCTAACCCAAGACAGTAAAAGACCATGGTACAGAGGCTATGGCACTATTCAAGACTAGGGAACAATGGTTTGATTTTGGAGTGTCCTTCTCCTAGAAGAGCTGCTCACCATAGATAGAGAGTCTCTTCTACATTCACCAAGAGGAAAGTGACCACTTTTAACGTGTTTTGACAATAACACCGTCTTATAAACTTGCAGTGGTACTCGATGACCCCAGATAATAGAATGGTTGTAAATCAGACTGACTTATCCAAAAATAATCATTTTTGGATATCGGTTTCTAAATCAACCTCCTACTCCTACACCAATACCCGGTCTACTCTAAATCTTATCAGTGAACAATAAAACTCCCTTCTCAACTTTACAATTGTTACACGTATACAAATTTTGACCAAAAGGTATTCTGTGCAAGTCATATCTAAACAAAAATCATCAAGGTAAACTTCGAGCGACGTAAAGCTAAGTCCACACAAGGGAATATAATAATGGAATAAACCCTACTTGTTATAAGAAAACTTTTAGATAAAAGTAACAGGCGGTAAAGAACAATAAAGACGATTTTTTTTTATCTGCAGTTTTGACTATGACGGGTTTCTAAAAGAGGTTTAATCAGTATCATTAAACATATATATATATATATATATATATATATATATATATATATATATATATATATATATATATATATATATATATATATATATATATATTCCTACGCACAGGTTAATCAGAGAATACTGAATATCCGTCATCAAAAGGTAAACTTGAGGGAAATCTTATATAGAGTATTTCATTTGCAAAGATGAATCTCCTATTCAAACTATTAGATGTTGACTTCAGAGGGAATGTTATCTTTGTCCAAATAACTTCCATTAAGGTGGAAGGATAAAAATAAGGGAGAGAAAAGGGTAATCACCGAATGAATTGCGAACTCGTCTGTTAACCGACCTTTGCGAGAGGACTGATCTGATGCAACAAGATCTGAGGAAGACATTAAAGGATTGGATGCGGTGACCATTGAGCGAGCAATTGCTATTCAACCACTGACGCAACACGAACAGCCAAGTGGAAAACTCCGAAGTGGGTCGGTGAGCTTCAGATGTCCCTGATGGTGATCCCAGTCAATCACTCTGATGACTCCACGACGGAACAGAGAAGTCTCCAGGAACGCTTTCAATAGAAACTGATTAATCCTTAATGATATTCATCCAGGTGGGGCGCTAGGTGAGGGAGGTCACGAGGATACCTGAGGGGCCGAGGAGGAGGGAGTTCAATCAAAAGATGAGGACTCTTTAGGTACTTATGAATGAAGTGGAGGAGGTTTCAGACAAGGTTACGAATGGTTTGGAAAGGGGTGCGGAAGGCTTCAGGTGTTTGTGTTTCCTGAAATATAATGAGTTAGTAAGAGAAAGTTCCCCTTCTGCATCCTTAGGTATGAAAGGGTAGGCCATGAGTGGTCTGGGATAGGACAGTAACACATTTTCGTCGATAATCTATCCATTCTTGTTCCTCACGTACTTTCAACTTAATTAATACGGGAAGACATCGTGCCTTATACCTGAATATGTTAAGTTTTATCTCTTTCTTACAAGTAAATACTCGAATATATAATATTGATATATCTTGATAATAGCTGCTTACCACATTTACACGATGTTACAATATACATTGATTGATAGTGATTGACTTCAATCAAACTTCCTATCAATCATTAGAGAGCATATTAGTGCCTCTCTGCTTAAGGCCTTTGCATTAACTAATGTCTCAAAGAAAACCAGAGTATGATCTTGTTCAGTTTTGCTTATGTATATCAGTCAATTAGAATAAAGGAGGAGCCTTTTTTAATATTAGTTATAAATCCATGCTATTACCATTACATCTAATTGGAAGTTAAGCACATAACTTTAATATTCAATTTAGCTTCAATCAAAACATTACACAAATAAGAAGCATGCCAGAATGGGTAGATACTTATGGTAATTGCTAGGTTTCTCTAAATACAATGATTATATTCATAATTGTTTTAATAATATTAAAACACTAGGATATATATCTTTATGTCCATATATCTATCTATTTCTGCGCACATTAACACATAGATACTAACACACACACACACACACACACACACACACACACACACATATATATATATATATATATATATATATATATATATATATATATATATATATATGTATATATATATATATATATATATATATATATATATATGGATTAATATCAACACAACATCGTGTTCAAATAGAAATAAATTTCTACCTCATACCTGGGATCGAACGCTAGCCCCTTCTATATATATATATATATATATATATATATATATATATATATATATATATATATATATATATATATATGTATATATACATTCATAGATATATATATTGGATCTATAATGAGAAGAAACTATTCTACAACACATAAATCTCTCTTTATCTTCAATATTAAATGAAATGTAATGAATATTCCCTTAAACAAAAGGCAAGCATTTTCTATTTTTATATTATTTTACGTAATATTATCAATAAACTTCCCTTAACCGTGGCAGGAATATACTCCAAATAAGAATATTTGTACCTCATAATCATGACCTCTCGTAGTGGGATTAGAATTTCCCACGTTGTGTGAATCTTCAGGATTAATGTTAAATCCGGAGACCATTCCACTCATGGGATTACTGCAAATCCCATCATTGAAGGGAGGTTGACCATGCTGGTCCCTGTCTACTAGAATTTGCAAAATTGCATTGCAAACTCATGTTAGATGAAGACTTTGATTGTAACACCTGCAATGCACTGAATCCTTTAATGTGTTAACACATTGAAAGCTAAGTATAAATTTGAAAGTCTTGTGCAGTCGGTTTACATTATCTATTTGCTTGAAATTCAATTTCTCACACACATACATGCTTACTCACACAAGATCACAAACATCCACAAACACACACGTATATATATACACACACACACACACACACACACACACATATATATATATATATATATATATATATATATATATATATACACGCACACACACACACACACACACACATATATATATATATATATATATATATATATATATATATATATATATATATATATATATATATATGTATATGTGTGTGCGTTGTATGTGTGTTTGCGCGTGAGAGTATAGTTCATCTGTTTACGAAGTTAATTCATTCTGGGAGTGAAGTCGTACCCTAAAATACTTGTAATTTCAATTTTTTTATATATAAAATACAGTATAAAGGGAATACATTCATTTCATAAGATTTTGTAATAATAATTTTTGAAAAATTTATAACCCCTGACAAAATAGATTAATAAAAACAAGAGCAACCAGAGATTTCTGACCTCTGTCAAATGTTAATGGAGTCCTCCATGGCCTAAGATTTATCTGTGGTGGAAATTCCGTTTAAATCCGTCAATTTGATTCGAGGTCATCTTTAAAATGGCGAAAAATGCAAATACGGATCTAGAATCAGGATCCGGATCATCTCCAAAATTTAATGGGGCCGTCGAGTAGTCGAGTAGTTTTGATGTAATCCTATCCACAGACACACAGACAAATGAATACATGAATAAAAAAACTAGAATCCAGATCCGGATCATTTTCATGACCTAAGATCTATCCGTGGTGAAATTTTCGTCAAATCCGTCGAGTAGCTTTGACGTTGTCTTTAGAATGACAAAAAATGCAAATCCGGATCTAGAAACCTGATCCGGATCACCTCCAAAATTTACTGGAGTTGCCCATGACCTAAGATCTATCTACGTTGAAAATTTCGTCGAAATCCGTCGGGTAGTTTTGATGTAATCCTGTCCACAGACACACGAAAAATGCAAATCCGGATTCGATCAGCTTCAATGATTAATGTGGTCGTCCATGCCAAAAGGTCTACCTACGATGAAAATTTCATCAAAATCCGTCAAGTAGTTTTGACGTAATCCTGTCCACAGGCCAATGACCACAAACACAAATAAATAAACCGATTCGATCGCAATACTTCCTTGGCGGAAGTAACTAATAATGGAAAATAGAAATAATTCACAAATTAATTCTCCCTTTAGCTTTGAATAGAATTGTGGCTGATGTGAGGGAGACAAGAGAGTATAGTAAGAGTATGAAATAAAAATCACGTGAACTTGGCGTGAATACTGCATGGGTAGCATATAGGCAGTGTAAATGATTTCATGCTAATTTCGTTATTACTTGTATACAAAAGGAAATGCATATACGGGGCAAAATTTTTGGTTGCAGAGCAATGCAATACTCATAACCCAATTCAAATTTATATGCTCTTATGTTAAGTTGCTCGTTTTCAAGCTTATTTGTAACCTGGTGTATTATTGTACATACATGTATATATATATATATATATATATATATATATATATATATATATATATATATATATATATATATATATATAGATATATATATAGATATATATATATAGATATATATATATATATATATATATATATATATATATATATATATATATATATAGTGTGTGTGTGTGTGTATTCGATATTTCTACTGTCACACATAAATACATACATATATATATATATATATATATATATATATATATATATATATATATATATATATATATATAGATAGATAGATAGATAGATATATATCTATATATCTATATATATATATATATATATAATATATATATATAGAGAGAGAGAGAGAGAGAGAGAGAGAGAGAGAGAGAGAGACCTTGTCTACAGGTGTTCAAAGAGCATATAATATGACGCCAGTGTTTGACATTTCTCAGAAATCACCCATCTATGATTTAGACACACCAGATGTGTTGAACTACACGGCTCACGTTCCAGTGCTATAACTGACGTGTGCTAAACTTCGAGTAAGGGATATGGGGACACTGATATTTCATATATAATGAATATCTCCAAGTAAAGAAAGTGTGTCAAAATACTATTTTATATATAAGTTAACTTAGTATACTGTATATTTACTGTATATAGAGGAAATAAAGATAGAATATATAACTAGCAAATAAAAAGAAAAGCTTACGACACTTTCTAATAGATATATTTTGATAGCTTACAGTATTGAATTTAAAACAGACGGACTTAGATATGCTATTTTGCCCTCTGTAGGCAATTACTATCCGAAAGCAGTTGAGCACGATTTAACTATTTGTATAAAGTCAATATTATTATTTAATTCTTTTAGTGGTCACGGCGTTTTTCTGAAAAAAATTATATTTGTAATACTTTTCTCGTGTGTATTTGGAAAAGGAATCTGAATATGATACACCCATATTTCATCTAGTTAATCTACCCTAAACACATAATCGAGGAAACCATCAAAACAAAATAGAAAAAAAAGGTACAAAACTCAAAAACAACAAAGAAATTTAGTAACAACTCGAAATCATAAAAGCTATTGACCACCTCTATGTTTATCCGCTTGTTTTTAAACATTCAAAATCCGTTCCGAAATTTACTCATTAACTATATTCTAGCAAAGAAGAAACTAAATAAGGTCTTTCAAAAATATCTAAGGCAGATTATCGTCGAATAAAGGAGGGAGAGAAATGGCTACTCAATATTTCAAAGTTTCGTGAGACAGAAAATCCCGTGATGCATTCTGAAGTCCCTTGAAAGATGAATAATTTAGGTCAGTTTTTACTTGCTGATGCAAGAAGATACTTTGCAAGTCAACCAGACCTGCGGAAATTTACTGCCAATAAAGGTCAATTCAGGTAACACCTTGGACTTTGTGTATCGAAACTGTAGCAAAGATCATTTTGAAACTCATCACAATACATTTTATTAGTAACATGCGTGTGAACTTATAGTGGAACAGATAACTGTATCAATCTTCAATTTCCGTAGAGAAGCAACAAAACCGGCAAACATACTCCTCGGGGATTACTCTTTTGATAAAACTCGCAAGGCACCTAAAAATTCAAGATGGTGACTATTTTTCAAGAGGAACGAAGTTGAATGTACAGAAATGTTGCATTTCACAATAAAATCGCGAAGACTTATCCCATTTAAATGATCAATGTAGAATCCGAATTTTGAACTACATACCTACTCACTAGCTTCCTTCTACTCTGATATTAGTCCAAGGACCATAATTAGGGTAAAAAGTGCCCATAACATAGACACCATCAGTTCAATATATTGGAAGCTACTATGCATAGTTTTCATTACTGTTGACAAAGAAGTAGGGTATCGGCTCAGCCACTGACTAACAGTACATGAAGAAATTGGCTTTCCTGAATTATCAGATTAACAAGACGATCACCAGTTCCATTTACAGCACCATTTACCAGATATGGAACTGAGGACTTTGCAGTTTGCAATCTTATGCCAAGTTTTGAAACAAGGCACCTTTTCTGGTTGTTCATCTGTTTCTTTCGAATAGCCTGTGTTGGTTGCCTTCAGAAGGTTTTACAAACTGCACGTTGGTATCTGGTGCATCTGTCATGTCCTAGTTATACTTCAAGCTGTCAAAAATGAATCTGCTGTCCCAGAAGACTATCACCATCTCCACAAGGACTCCTGTCTAACCACCGTCTTGGAGTAGAGTTCCAATGAACTTCAGTGCCGCCATCTCAATATGCAGGCCTCTGAACATTATGACAAATTTAGCCACTGAACCAACCTGCTTGGCTACTGGTCAACAGAAATGATTGGGACCTGACTGCAGTTCAGAAATGCCACTTTATCCTTGAAGCTGTCCAATTATAGACCTGTTAGTCTAACATCACATATTATGAAAGTGTATGAGAGGGTAATAAAAAAAGAAAATAATGAATCATTTGGTTAAAAATAATTTGTTTAATATAGGTCAACAAGGTTTTGAGCCCGGAAAAAGTACACAAACCCAACTAATAGCACACTATGAAAACATAAAAATATGATAAATGAAACAGACACTGATGTGATCTATCTAGATTTTGCAAAAGCCTTTGACAAGGTAGACCATAATATATTAGAGACAAAAATGAGAAAGCATAATATTGTGGGAAAGATAGGAAAATGGGTAAAAGAATTCATGCAAAACAGAAAACAGATAGTGGTTCCAAATGACGAGAAATCAGATGAAGATCAGGTAATATATGGCGTGCCACAGGGTACAGTATTAGCTGCACTACTGTTTGTTATTATGATCTCAGACATAGACTATGATGTTAAAAACTCTGTAGTGAGAAGTTTCGCCGATGACACAAGAATAAGTAGAGAAATTACTTGTGATGAAGATAGGAACTCACTACAAAGAGATCTAAACAAAATGTATGAATGGGCGGAGATAAATAGGATGGTATTTAACTCCGATAAACTCGAATCAATAAATTATGGAAACAGAGATGGAATGTATATGCATACAAGGGACCTAATAACGAGACAATCACAAACAAGGAAGCAATTAAAGACCTTGGTGTAATGATAAATAGGAACATGTTATGCAACGACCAAATAGCAACACTTGGCTAAATGTAAAGCAAATATGGGTATGCTATTCGGACACTTTAAAAAAAGAAAAGCTGAACAGATGATTATGCTTTACAAAACTTATGTACGTAGTACACTCGAGTACTGTAATGTGATATGGTACCCACACTACCAAAAGGATATTGCACAAATAGAGAGTGTACAAAGGTCCTATAATGCTAGAATAGAAGAAGTTAAGGACCTTGACTACTGGGAAAGACTGCAATTTTTAAAACTATACAGCCTAGAAAGGAGGAGATAACGCTACATGATAATACATACATGGAAGCAAATAGAAGGAGTTACTGAAAACATCATGGAGCTAAAAATATCAGAAAGAGCAAGCCGAGGTAGATTAATAGTGCCCGAAACTATACCAGGAAAACTAAGGAAGGCGCACAGGACATTAACCCACTACGCACCAGCATCGATAATGCAGCGACTATTTAATGCGCTGCCAGGTCATCTAAGAAACATAACAGGAGTGAGCGTAGATGTGTTAAAGAATAAGCTCGATAAATACCTAAGATGCATCCCAGACCCCCTAAGACTGAAAGATGCAAAATACACCGGAAGATGCATTAGCAACTCTGGTGGATATACGAGGTGCCTCACACTGAGGGACCTGGGGGAACCCAAACATAGAATAAGGCAATAAGGTAAGGTAAGGATCACACGCTTAACTAAAGCAACCGTGAAAGCCTGATCTCGCAGCAGAGGCAAAAGTGAAGTCATGCTGACCTCAAAGGACTTTTCTCTCTTCTGTGAAGTATGGCTGGTTGGCCACTGGCCCATCTATTACAGTGACCTTCTCCCGCTACTCATACTCTATTGCCAGTTGTAGCTTCAGCAGACTGATTTCACCAATAGTATAAAGTATAGATATTTCATTGTTTACCCTGTGACAAACCAGAAGAATTCCACAAAAGCAACTTCCAGAGTTCAAGGACGATCATTCGAGGAAAGGATACTATGGAAATATGTTTTCTCATAGTTGGAGCAAGATGACTTTCCAGAAGATAAAGAAAAATTAATTCTCATTGAAAAATTTTAAATGTATTTTCGGTGAGGAGTTACGAATGTTCTAATTATCTGCATCAAAAGATTTCTCAACATTATTTGTGTGGGTAACATTCACATTTTCAACTGTAGTTGTTAATATAGATATGTTCACACACTGTAAAAGTTTCTAACAATCATGGAAAAAAAATCGTTGAATACATTCCCATACTCGCTTGTTGATGAGGTTACATAACGACTGAATCCACTATAAAAATCATTTCATAAGCAAAAAATTCATAATTTCGAGGGAGGTACATTCTCTTTTTAGCGTTAAAGTCTTCATCTATTCCTTTACAACGCTATAATTGCTTCTGACACTAATGAGTTGAAGGAAAAAAAAAAAAGTTACTTTATCTTCTGAAGGAAGAAAACAAAAGGGCACATCATGCTTTTAAACATGTTTGCTAAGAGGACTGAGGTTAGATGCTGTTTAATGAAGGAATTATTCTCATTATAGAATAAATGGAATAATGATTTTTTTTTCTTTTCTGCTATGTTATAGAAGTTTTTTTTATCTTTACGAAGGTAATATAATGCCATTACACTAATATGATGAAAGCGGCAACGTTTCAGCACAATATTTTAGCGATTGCTAAAGAATTCCTTTTGTTAGAAAAGTTTTGACAGGAATCCTTTGGTGGTAGATATTTTT
>NC_090751.1:40732313-40734813 GCF_036898095.1 Palaemon carinicauda
GTTAGGTTAAACATGTATAGAAAAGTGTAGTGAGTAAGAAATCCTGATACCAAAAGTTTTATAACACTATATGTGAACGCCATGAATATATTCCATTCTCTCTCTCTCTCTCTCCTCTCTCTCTCTCTCTCTCTCTCTCTCTCTCTCTCTCTCTCTCTCTTCCAGAAATAGCCAATCTAAATAGGGATTTCCAAAAGTTCAGTGAAGAGAAAGTAGAGCTATATAAGGTATGGTCACTCGAATCCTGATCAGTTCATCGGTCAGAGCCAAGGAGTGACTACATTATAAATCCCTGCTACAATCCAGATAGAGAATCATTCATAAGAGAGAAAATGAATTTATGTGGAACTCATATACATCTATTTGGATTATCTGTTATCATCAGTGTCACCTTATTGCTTTTATGGAAGGGGATCTCTGCAGCACCAACCGAAAAGTATGTCTTGAAGAAAGGAAAACACTTCTCTCCTCAAAATCATCCAAGCCACCACGATGTAGACAGCGATGGAAGCTCTCAAGACGTCTCTACCCACCCAGCCCACCCCGGTGATGATAGCCCTCTCCTGATAAACTCAGGTGCTAATGAAGGAAGTGACGGTAATATTCCCGGTAGGGACAGCCATCAGTTATCACAACCACTTGTTGTTGGACAGTTTGGGCATATATTTCCTTTTAACTATTACGATTATTTTCAGCAACCTATGGTTGTTGTCGGAGATTATTATGATTTTACACAACCAGTTGTTAGCAACATAGGAGGAACATTCCCACTTCATGAGCTCCCACGACCAATCATCGTTGTTCCTGGAGACACAGGGAGCCCATTCACACCGTATGATTTCCCACAACCGGTTGTACTTGGGGGAGCAGGAAGCAGATTCCCAATTTTCAATCAGGCTGATCTACCACAGCCAATTGTTGCTGGAAACGTAGGAAGTGCAATCCATTCGCATGATCTCCCACGACCGGTTGTAGTTGGAGAAGTAGGAAGTATATTTCCAATTGATGATCGACAACCTGTTGTTGTTGGAGAAGTGGGAAGTGTATTCCCTCTTCACGACCGACAACCTGTTGTTGTTGGTGAAGTGGGAAGTGTATTCCCTCTTCACGACCGACAACCTGTTGTTGTTGGTGAAGTGGGAAGTGTATTTCCTCTTGACGAACATCATGATCATCCCCAACCTCTTATTGTTGGAGAAGTGGGAAGTGTGTTCCCTATTGAAAATCCCGACCAGGTTTTACAACCCGTCACTCCAGGAGGATTTGGAAATACTTTCCCCATCGGAGATGCTCACCAATTCTCACATATTGGAGGACATCCAGTGCCCCAGCCATCCCCCATCGGAAGTATTGCTCAACACATTCATATCAACAAAGCCACCGGAAATCAAAGTAGTATTGATCAGTCTGATATCAATCATTCTCCAGATGATAACATAAAAAATATTGTTGATATTCGATCAACAATCAGTTAATGTCGATATATCTATGAAAAAGGACGCAGTGATTTCTCTGTTTATAGTTGATTAGATAAATGGCTTTGAAAGAAGTAAATGAAAACTAATTGATTTGCTAGAAAAAAAAACTGTTTTTTACTCTTGAAAAAAAAAGATCTACAACCAAATAACAACAAATCATTGTAACATTAAAAAGGAGGTCAGCTCCTACCTACTTCAAAACGAGTAATCTTAAGTTATTTTCTTTGAGGCTTTTCCTGCGTCATATATTTAGTTCATAATCAGAGAAAAAGATAAGACAGAAATAATGAATCATTATCAAAACTGACGATGATATTACTGTAAGTGTACTTGAAACATATTTAAACACTAGTCTAATACGCGAGAATTTAATGCTGTAAACCTTTTAAATAATAAATAATTTTCCGCTGTTTCATACTTCTTTAATTCCCAAAACCTTTAGAATTTCGATTTAAAAAAATCCAATACTGATTATTTTGAGCATGTAATTTTTTCATGCAATTACTGTGTCTGTGTGGAGAGAGAGAGAGAGAGAGAGAGAGAGAGAGAGAGGAGAGAGAGAGAGAGAGAGAGAGAGAGATTAACATACATTATAATGAGATACCTTCCATAATGGAGTGTTATTTCTACACTCGCAAACAGTAGAAGATATATGTAATTCATACAGAAAAAAGGCTACAAAGATAAGTAATCAACTGGAGATTGCATTACGTCAAATCTGAAGCTCTTCCAATAATACAACATCGACCATATCTAATCATAATTATTATTATTATTATAATTATTATTATTATTACTTGCTAAGCTACAACCCTTGTTGGAAAACCAGAATGCTATAAGCCCAAGGGCTCCATCAGGGAAAATAGCCCAGTGAGGAAAGGAAACAAGGGAAAATAGAATATTTCAAGAACAGTAACGTTAAAGTAAATATTTCCTATTTAAATTATAAAAACTTTAACAAAACAAGAGGAAGAGAAATAAGATAGAATTGTGTGCCCGAGTGTATCCTCGGGCAAGAGAAC
>NC_090751.1:40747313-40749813 GCF_036898095.1 Palaemon carinicauda
TCAATAATAATTCTGCGAGCGATTCTTACACTATAGCCAGTCCCTGAATTCATAGCTTTGTCAGCCTCATCTGCACTACTGTCTAAATATTCTCTCCAGTCATTCCTGGCTTTTCTTTTGACCTCGCTGTCAATGCTGGAGTACATAGCATGATTTACCTTGTAATTTTCATTACTCCCTCGAAAAATTCAACACTCAATTGCTGTCTTTGTCTCCTTTTTATAGTATACCACGTATCATTCGATATCCATGACTTTCTCCTTGTAACTGCGTGTCCAAAAATTTTACTACCAACTGACTGATATATATTTTTAATATCACACCATTCTTCATTAATTGTCTGTTCTTCTTCACTTAAAGTATCTAACATAATACTTAGTTCAACTAATAGGAAGATGTATTAGAAGGCAAAATCTAAGAATCATTCAAGTAGATTCTGAAGAAATAAACCGTCTCACACTATAAATAAGAATTGGATAAAAGTTTTAAGCAAATTTTTTATAGTGTAATTTATTTCATGTATTTCAGTGTTTAAACTTAGATGTCAGGATGCCTGAAAACTTTAAATCATTCATTTATTCAGTGTTTAAAATTTCTTCTACTACCAAATTAGTATCGCTATCATTTATATATGATTTTTTTATTGTTTTTTGGAAATGCAATATTGCTTTACAATATACACAAAAAAGTCCTGGAACATCAACTTGAATTATTTCAGGAAGTACATTGAAAGTGACTATTCATTACTCACGTTTTAAATGATTCTGTTTTACCTTATTCTATGAAATATGCAATAAACCCGTTATTCCCTGATATTACTTAGGGGGAAATATTATTATCGTCTGATTTGATAACCATGAATTTAATAAATTCTCACAAGGCCTTTAAGTGAAGGAAAATTATTCATTTTCTACTTGATATCAATCAATGATGAGCGAGACGAAAATCAAGAGCAAATTGTAACTCTACCGACCTTTATTCACTCCTCATCTCTATTTAAATCTATTCAATATTTAAATCTCATTTCAGCAACTGTAACAACGACAGCATAACAACAGCAAAATCTCGCGCACGAGAAGTCCTTACATCACCGCCAGTAGCTCAATCAATACCATATTTAGCTAGATTTTGAAAGAGCGCTGTCAGTTTAATAAAGTCCACTCATCATATCTGACAAATGCGAAAGATTTTATTCAGCTGCATCATTTAGGAACTTGAAGCAACGCTTAAGCACGTAACAGTTTAGAGTTTTATGTAAAAGTGCTCAAAAGATAAGCTAGTTTATCATTCTGAAAAGTATTTCTGTAAAATTGTCATTCTGAAAGGTCTTTCTGTAAAAGGGATCCTGTTTTATTTCCACCTTCAACTGGTGAGTCATCGAGATGCAGTGCCGCATTTTATTTCCCCAGTACTTTGCGAATTAAAATGGGCAAGTACTCTAATGATTCCATAGGTACTGCTATATATGCTGGTTTTATAGTAATCTAAAGTACAAGGAATTATAAATGCTGAATCAAAAATGTATGACATCTAATGATTCTGTATAATTGAAGAACCCTTTTAGAGACTGATTTAATACATTGCTGTTTTCATCATGTTCGTATATTCATTAGCATTATAATTCATTCAGGAATTATATTTTCCTATTCGTCATTTGTTAACCACGGTACTGAAATAATCATTAGTACATTACCCTCATTTCTGGAAATTAAGAGGGTTTTATAAGCTGTTAGAGATCATGCGAATAAAGAAGTATTTGCTCTAAAATCATTGAAAACATCCGAAGCTACTTAAAATGACATCGGAAATGCTTTAATGGAGTGCTAGGTTAATTAGTTTAAAATCATGAAAAATCTACGAAAGACAGATTCCATTTTGAGAGAGATTCTGTAGAGAAGGTTTTTAAGTCTTTGATTAATTTTTCACTTGAGATAATTAATCGTTTTTCATTTACCAGTAAAGACCAAATTAAACCAGTATTACACTTTATTTATGTATACACACCTACCTAACTACCTACATATATATATATATATATATATATATATATATATATATATATATATATATATATATATATATATACATATATATATATATATACATATATATATTTATATATATGTATGTATATATATAAATATATATATATATATATATATATATATATATATATATATATATATATATTTATATATATACATACATATATATATTTATATATATACATATATACATATGAATATATGTATATATATATATATATATATATATATATATATATATATATATATATATATATATATACATATATATACATACACACACACACACACACACACACACACATATATATATATATATATATATATATATATATATATATATATATATATATGCATACATATATAAAACACATACAAGATTTGAAATTAAAATAATTAATGTGAAGGTTTGTAAAGTGACGGTCATGCTCTTCAAAATGAACACAGAATACAGT
>NC_090751.1:40754813-40757313 GCF_036898095.1 Palaemon carinicauda
TTCTAAGTGCATTTGTCGTTAAAAAAAATATAATGGGCATCTCTTTGTAGTTTTCAAAAACATAAAAATATGTCAGAAGTACAAATGCACCAGATAACTACAAGAAACAGGGCTTAAACAAAATTATCTTCATTATAAAAAAGAAAAAAAAAAAAAGAAAAAAAAAAAAAAAAAGCCGTAAAATGGGAATCCTCTTGAACCTGGCCATTTGGATGATTATCTATCATAGGAAAATCTACCTTTAGAAGCCATTAAGATGTTTTGATAAGATGACCTTTCTCAGTAGGTCATGGACTCTTAGCCTTACGGTGTTAAGGGGAGTTGGGGTTGTTTATTTGCATCCAGTCAGTATCATCCTTGCTTTGGTTAGGGTAACGTCATTACCCAGTGTGACTCATTGTGTGTGAAGAATACCAACCAAGTCATGGCAAATACTAAATATTTTGGTGTGTTTCTGCTCATAGGAATAATAACAACAAACATCGCCAGTCTTCCTTTCAATGTAGACCTTGACCCTGTACCCGACGAACTACTTTCCAGCGAAGATGAAAACTATAACCATTCAAGGGACGGAGATCTGGGGATAGGAAAAGTATCGGAAACCATAATCATGGACCATTCAAGTCAAGACGATGGTAGTGAAAATAAAAAAGACAGGGAAACCTTTCCAAAGGATAATCGCAATATCCCTTCTGGCGATATTGAAGTTGCTGGCCGCGTCGAGGCTGTGCCACGTGTTACAGATCGACAGCAAAATGAAGAAATAACAGAAAACTCAAAGAATAGTGGAATTTTGGCGGACATTTTCACTTCTGGTCCTTCTGAAGGTTATGGGGAAAATGTGGAACAGGTTGATTCTTTACCACGGCAATCAAGTGTTTTTCCTTCAGTTGACTATACCGAAGACGAAGAACTTGATGTGGTTTTGCCAACCTCGGAAGGTCAATTACCTTTTGAAAGCTATACAAAAGACGAAAGAGACACCATAACTTCGTCAGGCATAATTAGCACATTCCCTTCGGAAGATTATGAAGATAGCTTGGAAAATAATGAACCTTTAACAGATGCAGGGAGTTTTTCCCATTCCGATCACTATGATGACGATGAAGATTATGTACAAAGTCAGGTGACTTTTGGAGGTGGTAGAGAAGGTTTTGTGGATGCTCTCTTATCTGGGACTGATGAATATACCGATGGTGATGATGAAGACTTGCTACTCATTCCCTCTGAACAATACGATGAAGACTTAGAATATGATGAAATATCACTGAAACCTCCAGGTTTGACTCATTCTAATGATTATGATTACTACAGTAACGATTACACTGAAGATTACAGAGGGGATTATATAGATATTCCAAAAGCTGAAATTAATCCGCCTTTATCAGAGACTGTGAATACATTTAATTCTGACGATCAGTACAAGTATGACGATTATAATAGAGACTTAGTAGAAGACGAAGTTTTACTAAACATCGAAAATCAGCCAATTTCTGAAGGAGTCGGAGAAGTGGTGAGAGATTCTGTAACTTTATCAGATACTCTAAGTTCATATCCTTCAGACGATTATGATGACTCAGAATACGGCGAACCTTCATCAGAAACTGAATTTTCCCCCCATTATGATGATTATGACGAGTATATGGATGATGCACTTTTGCAACGAACTGCTGTTCAATTTCCTTCAGAAAGATACAGACGAATTAAAAGGGGCCTAAGCTCTATCAGAGACTAAGTAATTTGCCGTCTGCGGATCATGGTGAAAAACCAGAAGACAATAGAACTTTACCATAAACATTAAACTTTGTTCCGTACTAGAATTATATTGTTGAAGAAAATTTTGAATATTTGTCTGTAAATGTTATTAGTCCAGTGACTTTTCAAGAAGATAGTAAAATACAAAAACCATTTTAGAAATTATTACTGTTTGACCGTGCGTTTCCCTTTGAGAAATATAGTGAAGCCATAAAATATCTCATAAAAATTACAAAATAAATTCTCTTATAGTGTCGAGGGTTATAATAGTGTTAAAAATAAATCTTTGTCCCCCTTTTCAAGCCTAAGTTGTATAATAATATAGAGACAACGTGGAATGTGTAGATTGTATGGGAAAATAATTTTCCGTCACCAAGCTTGTCGTGAAGATTAGACGATATCTTATTTTTTTTAATAATCTTCTTTTATGGACGAAATACTTTAAGAAAAAAAAAGGGGGGGGGGTCATGAAGCATTCAGGATATCACTAAAATTTCCCCATATAAGAAAATAAACTTTCTGGAAAAAAAAAAAAACGTTTGAACCATTGGCAGTAATATTTCTTCTAACTGTGGAAAGTAATAAGTGAAATCTTCAAAGAATGCCAAAGTGGGAAGTGTCGTATATTTAAAAATCATGGTGTAAGGACAAAAAGCTACGATTTGCCATTGTTGAAGTGTAAGATGTAATTGCAGGTATAGTTACTGTCATACACGTGTATCTGAGTAGAATATTGTGGTTGCTG
>NC_090751.1:40764813-40779813 GCF_036898095.1 Palaemon carinicauda
GCACCATACTTTATAACTTATCTAGTTATTTAACATTATTTATTGACAAAACCTATATCTAAGGGAGAAATTTAGATTAGTAAATAAGTTTTGATTCACATTACTTGGTAATTATTTGAAAACAATGATAGTATTCGGACAAAAATACTTCCGACCAATCAGCTATTAGGAAATTTTCCGAGCTAAAAGGGCACCCCTGCGAGTCGGTGCAATATGCCTCGATAAAAAAATTGACCATAGGTCTATCACCATCACTCACTATGGCATTAATCTTATTGCCAACACACACAGGTACTCGAATCATTACCAATGATAACTATGGTACTACGACTATTATCAGCACAATGTAAGCACTCGGTCTATCAACCAATACACTTTATGAAACTAGGTTCATCTTCAAGACAAACTAAATATTAGGTTTACCCCCAACACATCATATGGTTCTAGACTTATCACTACAATACCCTATGATACTAGATTTATCACCAATGTTCCCTATAGTACTACGCTACTCACTAACACCTCTCTGATACTTGACAGCCCCAACACACACTATGGTACTAGGATTGTCACTGATATGATGTTTATCCCCAACAAACATTATGAAACTAGGTATAACCCTAACTGACTTTAGTTCGAGGCGTATTACCAAAACACACACACACACATACACTATGGCACAAACCCTGTGGAACTTGGTGTATCACCAACACATGCAAAGGTACAATGTTCATCCATGCACCTTCCGATTCTCCAACAACACCTACCGAAGCCCCTTCAAAATCGCCATTCCTACGCCCTTCATTATGGCCAAGGTCACTTTTCTACTCACAAAATCTAGAGAAACATATTTAAGTAGATTCACTTCCTTTCTTCCGCCATATTGAAACTTGCTTTATCTTGGAGTACACACTAAACTTCTGTATCACTAATCACGTTAATAACATTACTATCAATATCCTTAAATAGCCTTGCATCAACTAGGACATCACTGTCATTCGATGCCATGTTTCTAGTGAGTAATTAGCAATCTGCACTACAATAATCACAAAATAACCGTCAAAATCTGCGAGAACACAAATTTAAACACGGCGGGACTTTAGGTGACGACTGACTGGGAGGGTATGAGGGAGGAAGGGTGCGGGAGGCGAGAGGGAGGCTTCGCTTATGCTGATTGGCTGAAACCGGATGTAAGACCCGGTTTACGTGACTGTGATTGGTTGGAAAAGGCTCTTTCTCAGCACATCTTATGTGAGGTAAGTAGTGACTCTTCGTCTCCTAGTCCGGTTTAGTTCTCTGATGAAAACCTAAATACACTAATATGCAGATTATTATTATTATTATTATTATTATTATTATTATTATTATTATTATTATTATTATTATTATCTAGTTCAATACCCTTGCTAGGAGTTGTCAATCGAAGCAAAGTCTAATGTTGGTACCGGGAAAACTTTAAATTGAAAGTTTTAAAAAGAAGTTTATATGTTTAAAGGACAAACTAAAGAAGACTGGAATAAGCGTTATGCTGAAAGAAATTAAATGAAAAAGAGGCGAGGAAACAAAAGTTAATATCAGATATCACCACACTGAGACACCAATATACTAGTAAGTAGTACATCATCATAATGAAGTCTGACTGAACTAAGTCACCGTTTCCATGGGACGCGACTATATTCAAACACGGTTATGAGGAGAGTCAGCTCAGGAGACATTACTACTTTGAACCACTGCACTGACACGCACATACAGAAGCGTATCTATTAGGAAGCACATTTATATCAAAACCTTGCCGGACTGAGACGTGTATGCAGAGAGACTGCTATGCTGAGACACGGCTCTATTGAAACACGTCTGTACCAAGGCACCACAACAAGGAGACATTCATCTGAGACACTGTTTTACTGAAGTAATTGCTATACTGAGACACTAGTACTACTATAATAAAACATTCCTTTATTGAGACACGTCGATACTGAAACACGATTACTGACAAAATATAATAGCGTGAAACTACGATAATGAAGCACTTCTGTACTAAGACATTATGAAACGCAATTTTCTTGAGGCATTCGATACATTTATGTAATTTTGTACATTTTACTGATAATTATAAAGTAGTATTTTCTTAAAATTAAATAAAGTTATTTGTGCATACCTTTGCAAATACCTTAAGATATAGGCCTATTTGCATATATATATATATATATATATATATATATATATATATATATATATATATATATATATATATATATATATATACTGTATATATATATATATATATATATATATATATATATATATATATATATATATATATATTATATATATGTGTGTGTGTGTGTGTGTGTATATATATATATATATATATATATATATATATATATATATATATATATATATATATATATATATATATATATATATATATATATCTATATCTATCTATATATATATCACTAACACTCGTGTTAATGATAAATATTCATCATAAATAGCCATATGTAGCAAACTCACTAATCAGCTATCATGGTGGATAGATGTTATTTCAAGTCTGAGAACATATTCCTGAATTCGACAGGAGTATGTACAGTAGACTTGTCATAAACCTATAATTCTCTTAATAGCATGGTTGGTTAGAGGACTTTGCTGGCATTGTTTCGACTGAGGAGCACAGGCTCGAATCCTTGCCCAGCCAAAAGCATTTATCATAAATGAATTTTAGTGGAGATACCAAAAGGTAAAATTCGATGTTAAATGCCATTGTGGTTGATATATATATATATATATATATATATATATATATATATATATATATATATATATATATATATATATATATATATATATATATATATATATATATATATATATATATATATATATAATATGATGGAAACGACAGCAATAAGACTTCGAAGCCTCTTTCATCTTTTTTCTATACATCAATGTTTCGGGAATTCATTCCCGTCATCAGTAGCAGGTTGGAGAGGGCACCAGCCACCCGTTAAGATACTACAGCTGTAGAGTTATTGGGTTCTTTGATTGGCCGGACAATACTACATTGGAAACGTTTCTCTGGTTACGGCTCATTTTGCCATTGCCTACACATGGACCAAATAGTCTGGCCTATTCCTTACATATTCTCCTCTGTCCTCATACACCTGACAACACTGGAATTACCAAACAATTCTTTTTCGTTCAAGGGGTTAATTCTTCAGTGGCTACTTTCTTCTTGGTAAGGGTAAAGGAGACTCTTTAGCTATAATAATAATAATAATAATAATAATAATAATAATAATAATCAGTGCTCTATCAAAATACAAAATTATGTTTACATTGGAAATTAATTTGATCTTACAATTATTGCTTAGAATGCTTTTGTATTAAAAAGATTAAAAACGTTTAGCAATATAGAATAGTATAAAACTAATAGATATATAAAAACTACTGAGGCCCTTTACAGTTATGATAAGTAAAACCACCTGTTTTCAAAGTAGTGAATTTTACATGATGTTTTACACAGATCTTATGAGAGAGAGAGAGAGAGAGAGAGAGAGAGAGAGAGAGAGAGAGAGAGAGAGAGAGAGAGAGAGGTCCGGAGATGAAACTTTTATATTCTAATAGCACCACGAAAAAATACATAGAATTTCATAGAAATTTGTGTAAATATGGATATAGTAGATCCACCGGATAAGATAAAAATGGAAAAAAAAAGGGTTAAACTAATAGCACTAATTATTTGAAAAAGTAGAGTATTTGATTTACTTTTTAATCTATAAATAAAATCTAGCCCACGCGATCCTTTCATCAATGTTTAAAACATGAATTGATGTGTAAAATTACCAAACATTAAGAGATTGAATATTTTTTCTAAAGATTATTTACTTGGTGGGAGAGAATGTTATAGTTGTATTCTATTTCATTGTTTTTGATTTTCGTGTGGTTCTATAGATACAGTAAATAGATAAGTAGAGATAGATATACATACATACATATATATACCAAAGGCACTTCCCCTAATTTTGGGGGTAGCCGACATCAACAAATGAAACAAAACAAAAAAAGGGGATCTCTACTCTCTACGTTCCTCCAGCCTAACAAGGGACTCAACCGAGTTCAGCTGGTACTGCTAGGGTGCCACAGCCCACCCTCCCACATTATCCACCACAGATGAAGCTTCATAATGCTGAATCCCCTACTGCTGCTACCTCCGCGGTCATCTAAGGCATCGGAGGAAGCAGCAGGGCCTACCGGAACTGCGTCACAATCGCTCGCCATAGATATATATTAAAGAAATATATATTCATAGAGTCTAGGTCCAGCATTCTCAGAGGACAAAAGAGTGTTTCCATTACCATAGAGATGAGAGTTATTTGTTTATAAAGAACGTCTCCAGTCTTTTATCTCTGATGAACATCTTGAGACATTTAGCCTACCTACGAAATTCCAGACATCTTAAAGCGTTTTTTAATCTTCCAATCTATTTCGAGTAGTTTATTCAAATTAGCATTATGGAGATTTTAATTAGAAAGATATCTGCTTTTTGAGACGCGGGAATATCCCAAGGAGATGTTATTATTTTGTTATCAAACAATTATCTAGAGAGATTGAGTTGTTACCTAAATGCTTTGCATTTGAAAACGGTTCATGGCCTTATTCTTTTCGTAGCGTCTTGAGTATCTTAGGAATGTCTATTCAGATAACTGAGAAGAGCCTCTGTAGCCTCATTTCGTCTACTGAAAGTTTTATTATTATTATTATTATTATTATTATTATTATTATTATTATTATTATTATTATTATACTCAAAACAAAATCTTCAAAAGCAACACCATCAACAACAAGTATTTGCAGCTGTTATTATTTCTACAACTAGTACTGATAATAATTATACTAATCTGGTGATAAAAATAACACTCCCCCCCCCCCAAGAAAAAAATTGTGATTTACCTTAAGGTTTTGAATTAATGAATCTTGTACATTGGAAACATAAGAATAAGAAACAACTTCCACTTTGGAGGATCAGCTGTGGTGATCCCTTAGATGCATGTCCTGGCGTTCGTCTTTGTCGAGAAGAAAAGTTTTGATACTGTGACTATCACTCCTCGGTCCTTTATGCCCCGGGAAAAGAGGGAAAACAAATAAAAGTTTGGTCCATCACCATCCTGGACATAACTTCTATCTCTCCAAAGCCATTGACTTCGAGGGTTTCTCTTTTCCTTCGCGAGGGCGAAGTCGTTGGCGATCTCTGTAGGAGTAAAAATTCTAATTCGAGAACATCCTGCCCCGACGGCAAATGGCTTCCAACTTTTCCCTAAGAAAAGATTTCGAGTCTTGAGTTTTTGTGTCGCAAAGGGAATCACTTCCGACTCGGCTTGCAACATCTGGTTCCGGCGACGCTTCAGCGACTAAGCTTAATGAAAGGAAAAGTTGGGCGGTATCCCACTGGATGAAGCATTTCTCAATACTCACGCAATAATGTAAGATGCCACATATAGCGCCAGCCGAGGTATCATTGAAAAGATGCGTATTATTCTCTACAGAAAACGGAAATATGTCTACATATCCAATAAACTGCAATATCCTAAAATGTCTTATAAAATGAAATGAACAAATAACTTAGTTTATCAGATAATTCTGACTAAAAACTAAGAAATTAAGAATGATGACCGTTATTAGTAATGTTTCGTGACTTATACAGTACGGAATTAAACCTCATAAATTCCATAGAAGAGTGATTAATATGTTTATGTTCATTATGCTTCATAATATTCATCATATATGAAGTGAACCTTTTACAAAAAAACTACTTACTTAATGACATTTTCAAGAAAAACATCTTAATACATTATATTTCGAACAGCTTTTCATATATATATGTTATCAAAATAGATTTGTTCAATCCTATGAAATACTCCTAATTTCTCCACGCACACACACACACACACACACACACACACACACACACACATATATATATATATATATATATATATATATATATATATATATATATATATATATATATATATATATATATATATATATATATATATACATATATATATATAGATAGATAGATAGATAGATATATATATATATATATATATATATATATATATATATATATATATATATATATATATATATATATATATATATATATATATCAACTCAAATGAACCCAAAGAAACAAAAAACGAAAAACCCATACATAGTGATTATAGACGGGTGTACCAAAATTAAATATCAAGAAAAACTCTTATGTCTACTGCTTGCAAGTTGTACCATTGAATATGATTAAACGGCTGGAAAAAATGGAAAGGATCATGATTTACCCAGATTTCTGCAGCACAGCGTCCAGATCTGGATAGCAACAGTGTGACCTAAAAATCAGTCTAGGTAATCTTCCGCCTTCAGGGATTATTATAAAGTAGATGATAATGAGATGGTCTTATTATCTGTGTTATTTAGCATTAATGAGAGGCATATCTTTTTCTTTTTGTGACATAAGACCAGACTGGTATTATTATTATTATTATTAATGAACCTAATTACATTTATTCGATTGGGTTTATGGATTCTGGTCATATCACCCATTCTGGGAACGGGATGGCCCTTGCTGTCGAAGTGTAATTTGGAGAAAACCCCTCAGCTGGTGTATGCTATAAAGTTAAAAGAGGTGTGACAGCGACATGGGATACATGAAGCGGATTTGGTCCTGGAGTGAAAGCTAAACATTGGGGGAAGCTGAAGGAGGGACGTAATTAGTGAGACAGTGACTCAGTCACGTAGTAAAGATCGAACAGTGCACTGCGGGATGTGAACTGTAGGCTACCTCTTCTGTCTTGACCATGGTTGAGATATATTACTATACCTAGACCGTGGTCTTGACCCTATACCTAGACCGTGGTCTTGACCCTATACCTAGACCATGGTGTTAACCCTATACCTAGACCATGGTCTTGACCCTATAACTAGACCGTGGTCTTGACCCTATACCTAGACCATGGTCTTGACCCTATACCGAGACCATGGTCTTGACCCTATACCTAGACCGTGGTCTTGACCCTATACATAGACCGTGGTCTTAACCCTATACCTAGACCGTGGTCTTGACTCTGGGCTACCTCACGTACACGCTCGTACACTGTAACGGTTTTCCTTTTCTTCTTATCACTCGCTCTTCCCTGCACCGTTATATATCAACTTGTGTTTTCGAGCTAGGCCATAAATCCATTTCATGGATTCTCATATTAGGAGGATATGATCGAACCTGAAAGAATAAGAAATACTATTAATCCGAGAGACAAATTATTATAATTCGACAAGTCTCTCAATTGGACTATTTCACATCATATACGTCTAAGGTTACGCAACGCCTTATATTAGTTACAACTTATTCAATAGCATATAACAGAAAGTTATAACTAATAAGCATATCTTTGAACATTACTTCATTAAATTCGTCACCAAAACTTTCCATCGATCATTAATGATAGGTAATATATTTCTAATATTGGGAAAATAACTTCTAGTCTTTATGTGTTAAACAAACTTTCTTTCTTCAGAACTTTGGTCAAAAGACTAAGCAGTAAAATGACTAAACAATAAATATGATCAACATATTGTTGTAACTTTTTGCATCAATTAAAAGCACATGAAGTTGAATCATGTATGAGACAGAAATTTAATGAGATGACTGAAAAACGTAGCAGTTCAATCGGGTCTCTTCGGGACAACCACTTAAATGTAATTAATAGATCACAGCAAAATCAAAATATGCATTTCAGTTGTAAGATCGATATTAACTTACAGGTGCCAGTCGTGGTACAGCATTGTAACAACTGGTGCAATATTTCTTACCTTTTAGAACAAAGCTTTGAGAAGGATTTTATAAATCAAATGGTAGAAGCATATAACAAATGTAGCAATTTGTGAGGTGGCAAGTGTGCCCCATGGGACAGATATAGATAGGTTATCAAGATAGAGAAGAATGGAGCACTTTTAATAGATGAGTTAGTCCAGGATGTACTTGATTGGAAGCCACTTGGCTGTAGAGGACGTGGTTAAAAAAAAAAAAAAAAAAAAAAAAAAAAAACGTGGCTGACGACGTAGCAAGCGTAGATTAGGACTGGAAATTGGGTTGAGCCACTGCCGTCTCAATACACAATTCAGACGGCAGTGGTTGAGCTAAGAGAGATGTCACAGAAAAGAGACATAAGGCGTGAATTCATTGTGTTCTTATGTATCCCGTGTGTGACAGAGGATCAAGTAAGTAGTAATTTATAGGTAAGTTATTTCATATATTTGTGCCTGAATTAGTGTAATTCAATATAGTTTGTGTATATTTAGTATATTCAATATTTTTTTAGCATATTAAGAGCCTGTTGTCTGTCTGTTGGGTATTTTTTCATTTTGCTTAGCTAAACTTTATGTTACCTTGTGCTTACCTATCAATGATTCCAACATGCTAAATACCCACGTAATATATTAAAGATTTGAATAAGATAATTCGTATTTTACATATGAAATTGAATGTAACATTCAAAAGAGGTGTGTAATGATTTTACCATTTGATTTAAGAATGGTCAGATGCATTGCAAATTAGGATGTTCTGATTTCGTTATCATGATTTTGCCAACATATATATCTTTTCTTTCACCATACTCTTCTTTTTTTTGTGGTTTATTCCTTCATTTACCATCGCTTTTCTTTGCTTTGATAAACAGCAGAAACAGAAAGTTTGGCAACGTAGTAGAAATATTTTCCTGCGATATTCCGGATCTGTTGTGTTAACGTGACTTTACTTTTCATAGACTCCCAACCTCTTTTTAAATCGTGAACCGTGAAGCTGATTAGGACGCAGCAATTGTTTTCAAAAGAGATCTGCTTCTCCCTTCTTTCCGTTGTAAAGGTTTGGGTACCATTTTAATGATAGTGTTCCAGGTAACGAGTTCTGGGTAAAACCCGTAGGGTGTTTCAAAGTGCATCTTTCATATTCCTCAAAAACACAAAAACATTGAACAACAACACTACTGCCACAGATAAATTTCACTACATAATCATGTTTTGCGTTTCCAAAACTTAAAACAAATCGTAAAAGATTTTTCCGTAACAGATAGAAATGTCAATAGTTCCATTTAATCTTAGAAAAAAAAGAAAAAAAAAATTCATGTAATAATATAACCAAGGATATTCCATTCTGAATAAAACATTACGTTGTCGCATATCATGTACAGTACATATTGTGTTCATGATGTGTTCAATTTTTAAAAAGGAGCAGGAATAAATAGATTCAAGAAGAACTTATACGATTCTTTTACTGGATGTGTGTGTGTGTATGTGTGTGTGTTTGTATGGGATTGTCTGTCTGTCAATATGGAGGTAAAACAAGAATTGAAATGAGGTTTTCTTTGATCAATTTAATTTGTAGCTAAAAGTTTAAACTATTTCTGCCTATCATTGAGACGAGTATTGTCCTCACATAGTAAACACATTGTATTAAGGTAGATTTCTCGTTTGTGTTGGATGATCTAACTTTTCATATGTCCTTCCTCTGTTTATCAGTAAAAAAACCTTAGGAATCATATCATCATAATTATTAATAAAACCAGCAATCATCTTATAAAGTAAATGATGATAACTGGAAGTTGTCCTTGATACTTTGTAAATCCTTTTCATAGTTGAATATTTTTCGCTGACAGAATTGAAATAAATTTTGAATACAGAATTGACTAATGTGTAATCTGCTTTAATTTGAACCTTCGTCAAAAATAGAATTGGGCAAAATATTCAGTTTAGATTATAACGATGGTTAAGGTATTTTACTGAATAATCTTAGTGAAACATCAAAGCTTCGATGCTTATTTTATTTCTCTGGTGTGATTGAAGAAAAGTGTCCATTTTTTGGAGTTCAAATTTAAAACCATGTTTATAGTAAAAAACTTCTCAAAGTTTTGTCCATTCTCTTAATTATTGATACATGTCTATAAATGGATGATGATTCATAGAAAGACATAAAATTACATGCAATAAGAGCTCTTTCAATAATTCACATGATTATATTATTGAATATTCTAGGATAATATTTCAAAGCTGGAAACAACATTTTGAGTATAAATATTTGTTAAACATTTTCATATATTCAAGGGAAAGCTAAACGATTATAATTCATAGTTTAATATTTTTATCTTTTCCAAACTGTAAGTGGTGGATGATATCCACTTTCAAATATAATATGACCTATGACTACTTCATGAAGCTCGTATTATATTGTTTTACTTTACATTAATATTTCATGAATTCATATGAGCGTTACTGTCCTTAGAGAGTCAGAGCATCGAGGTTAGTGGAATATTCAACTTCCATTAGATTAATTGATCGAGATTGACAGATATCACCCAACAAATTATGACGCATAATAAGAGTTGACAATAGCTCTTGCAATTAGGAATTCCATCGGGATAAAATGTAAAGTAACTGGAGCTGTTTCATTATCTTATATATTTTATGGAACTGATTCTTTATTCGTTATCTTAGACAGTTTTCGTAATTCCAGATATAAATCTAGATTTAATACTCTAGTTTCCCTTTGTTAACATTATCGTTTGAGGCTAAGGGAATCTGAAAAACCCCTCAAAATTTTACGAAAAATTTAGGATAGTTTTCTACATACTAAAACTTATCGAAATTTACATATAATTTATATATATATATATATATATATATATATATATATATATATATATATATATATATATATATATATATATATATTTATATATGTATATTTATATATATATATATATATATATATATATATATATATATATATATATATATATATATATATATATATGTATATTTGAATGACATATAATTTATCATACTAATTTTCGGCAATCAGTCAAGCCCTCACATTGTAAATGATCATTTAAATATGTATAGTAACATCTGGTTTCATTTACAACTTTAATACGTTAACTGGAATGTATTGACTCTTCCTCTCATCATTGTCCTTGTGGTTAAGCACATACATTAGTACCGGCAAAATCACAAAGGTATCAACAGCAATAGTCCTCTAGTACTTAATGTTTCGAGAAGTCAACCAATTCCTGCAAAACTATTTTACTCATCTTACTCAACCTTTCCTTGATAGCGTCTTAGCTCCTCTTTGTTATAGACTTGGTCTCGTATCACTGTCAGATATCTCTACTCCGTTCTCGGTAGAAATACGAGAATATGCAATAAATAAGATTTTTACGAAAAGCACCTTCACTCTGCTCTCTCTCTCTCTCTCTCTCTCTCTCTCTCTCTCTCTCTCTCTCTCTCTCTCTCTCTCTCTCTCTCTCTCTCTCTCTATATATATATATATATATATATATATATATATATAAATATATATACTCTATATATATATATATATATATATATATATATATATATATATATATATATATATATGTACATATATACATACAGTATATATATATATATATATATATATATATATATATATATATATATATACTGTATGTATATATGTACATATATATATATATATATATATATATATATATATATATATATGTACATATATACATACAGTATATATATATATATATATATATATATATATATATATATATATATATATATATATATATATATATACCTTTATATATATATATATATATATATATATATATATATATATATATATATATATATATATATATATATATATTTATATATACACACACACACACACACACACACACACACACATATATATATATATATATATATATATATATATATATATATATATATATATATATATATATATATATATATATATATATATATATATATATATATATATATATATAGTGATGTCATTGACCGAAGAGACAACAAAGGTTTCTTTCCAAAGGATTTTATTCTTACATAACTAACCTTATTTTACTTTGAAAGTAGATATGATACAGTCTAGCACAAATTTATAATGTCTATTTGACTTATTCGTTCCTTCTTCTTGGTATGTAAATAAGCTTCTGAATTCACGCAAATTCTAAAGATAAATGCTTAGTATGATCAGTACGAGTTTTCTAATTAATCCACCTAAGTTCTAAGACTTTTAATGGAAATCATCAAAGTCATAGAAAATAATTTCATTCGATATATTGTACAGAAATATTTTCCGTCTTTATAAGTGCATCAATTGTTATGATTGATCTCATTGAGTATAAAATTAATTAATTCCCTTTTTCAGAACTTAGAATTAAAAGTATTGTACTAATTTTGATTAATATCGATTTTTAATTTACAGTCGGGCAATTTTACTCTATCAAATAATTTGGTGTCACTATTGGTATACTTTTGCTCCAGTTTTATAAAAAAAAATCTTTGCGTGGCTTTCTGGTCTTAAAGATATTGGTATTTAAAACAAGTAACACAAAGTAAAGTTATTGCCTTCATGATGATATTTTTCCCTTTACCATGTCAGCTGAATCTGTTGTAAATATATTTTTATTGGAGCTAAATACTATGTATTAATTTAAAAATTGTAAACAACAAAGTTTTTACTTACATTTCTAAGTGTTAATAAAATGTTCTATGGCTGAATAAATTTCGTATAGATAGAAAATATTGTAAAATTGTATTCTCGACGTATGTTTTTGCGGAGGAATAATATATTGTCTGCATTAGTTTTTGATACAAAATTAAATTGGAAGTTCCTGTTATTTAGTTTGCTCGATTTTTTTATAATGAATTCTTTAAAAACCGCACAATTCATAATACATACCGGGAGGAAGGCTGTGGGAAAGTAAAATACATGTAAAAAGGAAGTTGTAAGAAATTCATTGATTTAGTTTAACCAACGCACATTTGTTGCATGTGCTTGTAAATGCACGTATGTATGTGCAAATATTTTTGTGGGCGCATGTAAATATGAATGTTTGCATTATACTATTTGAAAGATATGTTTTGGATAAACAGACTACATTGTTATCTAAAAATAAGATACGTTTTCCTTTCTCTTACCATTTATATTACGTGAGTTTGTGTAGTAAAATGCATTTGTTTGCCAATCTATTTTATGCATATACCGAAAAATATTCCAGGAGTGTACTTATAAAACTTACGAGAACAAAAGTAAGAATACGAAACACAATGCAACCCTTTCGAATGTAACATGAAATATGATAGCTATTGATAAGATCTCAATTTTTTGACATGATGGCAATTCTCTTGCATTTAACAACTTTCTTTGTTTAGCAAAATTTTGCTTAAAAGGTTGAAGGTTTTTCAATACAGGAAAAGGTTTTAACAAAGAGAATGGTTGATTCGCGTGGTGTTTTAAGCTTTTCAGAGGCAATATAAGACTGTGTTGAATGTACTCCTACTTTGTAACTCTAGCGTCTGTATTTCTATGTCTATAATCTCCTGTATATATCGTGTTAAAGTTACTTTGCTAATGCACCTCATATTGCAAGAGCTTCGTAAGGCAATGTATTAAAATTATAAGAATTAAGACTCTCTCTCTCTCTCTCTCTCTCTCTCTCTCTCTCTCTCTCTCTCTCTCTCTCTCTCTCTCTCTCTCTCTCTCTCTCTCTCTCTCTTTGTATATATATATATATATATATATATATATATATATATATATATATATATATATATATATATATATATATATATATATATATGCAACAACAACAAATAATGCTGTTTCTAGTCCACTGTAGTACAGTTAACCCACTCCGAAATGGACATATATATATATATATATATATATATATATATATATATATATATATATATATATATATATATGTATGTATGTATGTATATATAAATATATATACATATATATATACATATATATATATATATATATATATATATATATATATATACGTATATATACATACATATATATATGTATATGTATATATATATATATATATATATATATATATATATATATATATATATATTGTATATATATCAATCAAGATACTATGAAAGAATGTAAGTCTATGCGTCTTCTGTGATTGATATCCGACGAGATGTGAATGATGTTTTAGTGAAAATGGAAAGCTATCTACTGTACATATTTACGTTAACAGGAAAAAAAACGCGGTTTATGAGCTGCCAACGCAAGAGCCCGTGTTCCAACCATGTGTAGGAGCAATCTAAAATGAATCAATTATTCTTAAAGCAAAGGTATTACTCTAAAAAAAAAAATCTCAAGATTTGCTTCTTTGTAATGTAATATGTAGGAAGAGCAATGTAACGTTGGACCATTTTTTTGCATTTATTGGTTGGCTGCAACGTTTTCTCACCCATAAGGACATTAGAAATGTTTAGCTTACGGGCGAAGCTCACTTGGTAGGTCAGGTGGCTGCAGAGAAATTCCCTAATTTGTTAATGGAAATCCTCGAAGAAAATGGGTTTATCCTGGTTGCACTCATAAAATGGATAATTATGGTCTACAAAATAAGAAGATGTATAGATCAATGTTTCAACTAATTACTCTAAAGCAAGGCCATGGCCGGAATTGGACAAGAGTCGGATTACAGTTATGGTTTGCATAAATCAATCAGGATGTCATAAAATGTAGCCACTATTCGTACATATGGCCCCCGTCCGATATAAAGGATACCCTTGTATACTGGCGCTCATCACCGAAGGCATTGGTTACATCATAGATTCCCCGTGATTGGTTTTTGCACTGTCTTGTGTCCGATATCCGTCATTAATGTAGGCAGGAAGGAAGAAAGTTCAAGGTTTGTCTCATTATGGACAACCGCCCAGCACATCCAGATTATCTTTTGGATCTTCATCCTTGTGCAGAGGTCATCTCTCCATCCGAACACGACATCCTTGATCCAACTCTTGGACCTGGAGATCATAGCTAATGAAGAGGCGGAATATCATACCTCTCGTTTTTCCTCTGCTCAGCTCGGGTACCAAGTCACAGATTGA
>NC_090751.1:40782313-40784813 GCF_036898095.1 Palaemon carinicauda
TTAACACAAATCTCTGGAAAGGGCAAATATGTTTTATATAGAATTCTTTGCTTAGGATTTGACTTGTCTTAAGCCGGCCAAGCATCTGAAGGGATATGTGTCAGATGGCTGTCTCTAAGCGGTTCTTTGATAATGCATTATTCATAAGAAAAAATAAATTCATTTTTACTTTTTGAATGGACAATCTCCCTTCCTTTTCTGAAGAGGAAGGGATATGATCCCTTCAAGACCTAAGAATAGATTGATTTATGTCTGAACGCATTTTTTTTTTTAATTTACCATCATATATACACGCAAAATGTGTATTTCATGATATATGATATATATAACAACATCAACAATAACAACAACAACAACAAATGCATCCGTTTCTAGTACACTGCATGACAAAGGCATCAGGCATGCCAATTCATGTCTGGGGTTGGGCCAGTTTTCACCGCTAATGCGGATTGGTGATGGTGGGAGATTTTTGTCTGATCACTCACAACAAACCATTTTATTATTGGTGGCCCTGAGTAATACAGTATTGCTGATCATGGCGAACCGCAAACTTTTTCACCACTTTAAGGTATATATATATACAGTATATATATATATGTATATATATATATATATATATATATATATATATATATATATATATATATATATATATATATGCACATACTCACACATACACACACATGCGCATATATATATATATATATATATATATATATATATATATATATATATATATATATATATATATATATATATATATATGTATATATATATATATATATATATATATATATATATATATATATATATATATATATATATATATTATATATATATACACACATATATATGTATATATACATATATATATATATATATATATATATATATATATATATATATATATATATATATAAACTAAAAAGTTTTGTTTCGATACGTAAGTCCTTTCACAAAAGTATACAGCAAAATACAGAAGTTTGTACTCAGAGGGTGACAAGTATTCATTACTCTGTAAACAGTGAAAGGCGCCTTTGCTCCCACCAACTACAATTTTTCACCGCACCAAAGTAATTTAATAATACCCCATATTTCCCAATTAGGTCTAAGGCCTAGGGTGGTTGTTTATCATTCTCAAGCACAAACATAAAGGGAAGATAGGTTTGGCCGAGCTCCCTTTCATTTTGTTGTTACCTTCCACCCTACCGTTTTTCTAGAATCAATTTTGTTGTTGGTTCCTTTTAATGATTAAGGATTTTACTTATTTTCTCAAAATCTACTAAGCAATGGTTCGGCCCCGTATGGCCATACTGTCCGAACAATCTGTGTGTGTGTGTGTGTGTGTGTGTGTGTGTGTATTTGTGTGTTTGGGTACACCTGATTTATACCAAAAGGTATAAGAAAAAGCAAAGCTGGTGCAATCCTTTCTTTTTGCACCGCAAAAAACTGACCAAACTTCAATGAGCTTTTAGAAACTGTCCGCGCCTTGGTTTTTCCACGGTAGCAGAAAGGCGGTAAAAAGTAGTCGCCATTTCCCTTTCCTTCTGGGAGCATAAAAAAAAAAAAAAAAAAAAAAAGCATAAAAAAAAGGTGACTTGATTCTCGAACCAAAGGCCTTAAGATTAGTCTTTTGGGTAAGAGGTTCTTTTGACGCCAAGATTGCATTTTTTTGTGGGGGGCGGGGGGGGGGGGGGGGTGGGCGATATCTAAACGTTAGAGCAAGAGATTATTAGTTGTGTTATGAAGGACAGTTAAGATTGAAATATGTAGCCATTACTAATTGCGATATTTACAAATATGAAAAACAGAGGTGATGCTGCATTGATCATGTATCTTTTTCTTTTTTTATTTCATCAACCAATCTATAATTCACTTAACTCAAGGGGGGTAGGAAATCCCTGGTTACCTTATTCTCTTTTTCTCTAATATACCTTATGTTTTGATTTCTAATGGAAGTTCTAGCTAACCCTTTCCTTTAGGTATATCTAACAATTTTAGTCCTGTTACTATTCGTATCTGCATCAGAAGAAGATTCAATGCTTCAGGTTCCTGTGGTTTTTGAATTACAGATTTATATAGACTGAATTTAAGAATTTGCCCTAAAATCGGTAAAAATCCTGGAATAAATGTTGCGAGGCATTTACTGTTTGAAAACGGGTACATTGACATAAAGGAGTGATATTATGGTCACCAACCCGTAAAAGATGATAACAAAGTAGGGTAAAAATTACGGTCGCCTGTATTTTTTAAAATACGGCTGAGAACCGTACATGTTTACGGAGAATTTCCGAGTGAAATTATAGCTTTTTCATCTTAGCAGTATGTCAGCCTGCTTGGCAAACAAGTTGCCCTCCATCCATTGTTGACTCTCGAAATTCATTAAGGTTAATATTAGCATCTAGGAACCAGATGGGGTGTTTGTATTCCAAACGCTTGTGTATATGAGAAGCTTTTATTGACATAATTTAGCATACTTTTTATCTTTTCACTTTTTTCG
>NC_090751.1:40789813-40805885 GCF_036898095.1 Palaemon carinicauda
TAACCCACGTCCTCAAAATAGAAATTAAGTCTTTATTAAGTCAAATAATAATGTTGATCTGACTAAAAGCGCCATGTACAATTCTTCAAAACCGTAAATGGTATAAGACAATCTTTATGCCTAATGTTCATAAAAAAAGGTTTTAAAATAAAAATTGGATTTACAAATACTTGAAATGGAATAAAACATTCATCTTCACGTCCCAAGATTCATAAGGTTTTAACATTATGAAGTTAAGAATGGATTGAAATAAGAAATAGATTTAAAATTACAAATTTCGTTATGAAACATCTTCCTAATGGTTACCGTAGAATCAATACAATAGAAATACTGAAACACAGAGTATCCACTAAAGTCACGACATCCTCGCTCACTTTGATTATTAAGGAAACATATACACCTAATAAACATGGTCGTAGTCCGACTGTGCAAAAACTTCATCATATGACGCCTCATCGTAACTAGAATAAACACCATGATCTACGATAACAGGACTTTCAGGTACGATAACAGGACTTTCAGGTACGATAACCGGACTTTCAGGTACGATAACCGGACTTGGCACGACAACTTCTTGTGTCTCGACGATCACCGGCGTTGGTGGGGTAACAAGTCCAAGAAGAGAGCCAATGCCCTGCAGAATGGATCCATAGGCGTACACAATCATAGAGAAGAATGTAAGAAGTGTTGCGGGCCTCATGGTGTCAAAGTACTTTGGACGGCGTCTGATCTGAGTTCTGAATCCGAAGACTGCCAAGGTTTGACTAAAGACAAAGCATTAATGAGGAACCGACTTCGGTTTTCAAACTTTCTCAAATAGAGAACGAGGCTCCGTCATGGTAAACTGCTGTATTCTTACATAAGGGCCCTCATTCTTTTTACACATAATACATGCTGTAATTTATTTCTCATTGATTCACTTGTATGTATCTATTACTTCGTTTTCAATCATGCCCTTTTGATTTAAGATATCGATTACTTTATCCATTAACTGTTTAAGTGTTCTTATGATTTATTAAACGGTTATAACTATCTTGTTTCCTGCAGACGGAGAGGAGGAGTCCAGTAGTTAACAACATGATTATCTAAGGAAATATTAGCAAATCAAAAGCTGATCTGTAACAGAAATGTGCTGGTGAATAATTCGAATGCTGGGTTGAGACCTCTGGCAGTTGTCCAGAATAAAGCACTAAGAGTCATTTTGAGCTGTCCATTGAGTACTAGGATTGAAATCATGAGACTGAAATTGAATCTACCGAGTGTTGTTGACCGAATAAGGTAGGTAGCAGAATCTTGACTCAAGGGGGTAGCGGCTATGGCTGCTCTTTGTATGATTAGAAGGGGAGAAAGGACCTTAAAGACGGCTATTGACAGCTATTTAATTAATAGAGGATGTATTGCTAAGTATAACAATTATTTTAAGAAACTGTATATAATATATATAGGAAATGTATTTTATAACTATGTAAAATTACAAGAAGTGGCTCCAATGAAGCCGTGGTTGCGTTACAAAATGTATTTATATACTAGTTTGTAAAAAAGTGAGTGTAATACACACGAAATGAAACAGTTTACTTTGTCTAAAATTAACACAATGCTTCAGGCTAATAGCATAAATATGTGCTGGGATGTTTCAGAGGGTGGTTTTAAGGTTGCATGTGGGGTTGTTGTAAGAGAATATTATGAAAATGATGTGAATACTGATGTGACACTAAAAAATACAGAATGTAAAACTTCTACTACTACAGCTGAATTACAGGCCATTCATGAAGGATTAGCCCTAGTAGTAAACAAGATGAAAGATCGTTTTTATCTATGTTGATTGCCCGAGTGAATTCCATGCACTTAACTGTAGATATCCGGTTGATAGACAATTAGTGAATAAGTATACAAAGAACTTGTGTCTGTAATAAAAGATCAGGGGAATTGTGTCGAAGATTTTTGGGGGTACCGTCTCACCTTGGTATTAAGTTGAATGGGATGGCCGATAGTTTGGCAAAGGATGCTACCAAAAAGAATGATATTGATATAGAAAGCCCAATGACTCCGAGAAGAATAAAGAAAGACCTAAAAGTAGAGGTCATTGTGGGAAGCGGCTGAAATTCGACAAAATTTTGAGTAACGATAGTATCAGTATGACATTATTTGCTTGTGTCGGAAAACAGCAATATTGTATATCATGGTAGGGCATTGTCTAAACTAGATAATTTAATAATGAAGTTACGTTTTGGGATATAGATATTTTTGGGAATACAATGACGATGAAAACTAAATGTTAGTAATGTGAGGAGTTACGGAAACATACTGTACACCATTGTTATTTGATATAATTAATTATCAGAGTTTCGGAACACCACAACAGATAACATAATAAGTCATGTTATTTTCTGAAACAATAACGTTTGTTCCAGAATTGTAAAGAAATTTCCTAATTCATCTTGCAATAAATAATTGATCTATTTTGCCTGTACAATAATATAATTTATAACTATTGATTTTTATACCTTTTCTTAAAATAGTTTTTGTTACTTGATTTGTATGTCTTTTAACTAATTAATTTTGTTATAGCATATCATCAACTTTAGATTTGTATAAAGACTGCTTTATAGTGTGGCCATAGTATAATTGATTCGTTTAATTTTTGCTAAATATAATTTCTTTTAGTATAAAATTTTCTCTTGTATAAATTAGTTTATTTGCTTTTTGTTACAATTCTTATTGTTTGGACTCTGATGAATTTTGTTGGTGGGTGTAGTAGCATACGGCTACACTCCATTTAATGTATATCAATAAGTGTTTTGAATGAGAATTTGAATTTATCTGTAACTGAATAGCACTGAATTTAAAACATCGAATCTTAAGCATTTTATAAAAAAATTCTGGACTGGCTATTTGTCATAATTAATGTTTACCGATTGTTAAAAAATTTCCAGAAATTACCGCAAGACAGTAAAGTAGTTTAGAATCCATATAATGAAATAGAGTTTGAAAGGATGATTGCCAATATAGATCATTAGCCTACAGGATAATATAATAATAGCTGCATAGCAAGAGGTTCTTAGAAGTTCAAAGCATATTTTTCTTGAAAGAAAATAATTCTGTAACAGACTTTGAATATTATAGAAATGGATGCTGGAAATTGAAGATACAAAACTATTTTGTTATAATTTCAGGTCAGCAAATTTAGATTGCTGCTCTTGATCCCGGTTTGATTGAAGACTGTATGAAGTTAAATCAGCAATCTCCTTTGTGAAAATTTTTCAAAAAGCTTGCGCCTAGCGTTGGAATTGGCTTGCTACTTTCCTTTTGTTTTCATTTTCCAGAGTTCCTCTCCTCAGAAGGTACGTGAGAAGCTTACTTTATGGTTAAGCTTTACACATGTTTCTTCTTTTCATTAGGCCTTGGCGTGAATTAAACAGCTGGTCGTCTGTTCCTCTGGTCTTTAAGCTTCATGAAAGTGGTAGAAATTCAAAACCAATGCAGTCTCTTTTTGTTCATTTTTACTAAATTTATTCAAATCGTACAATCAAGTCTATGAAACACAAAATTTCCGTTGCTTGATTTACAGCATTTGTTTTGTTAAGGATTACTTTGTGCAAAACACATTAACTCTTACATGTTAGGTGTTTACAAGGTATCGGCAAATGTTTTTAACAAACATGAAAATCTTGTATTCTATCCACTTGAAGTTTAATGTTATAATTTTCTGCAAGAAGCGCATAAAGTGGTTATGAAAAATGTCTAAGGTAATAGTACATAACTAAAATGATGTAAGGCGTAGGTATTGATTCATTTAATATAGCAGTGTCGTGGGGTTTGGAGTACTGTGGACCCAAAATCAAATAAATTTTACTTTAATGAACTATCTACATATGTACACATACCCATATACATTCAAACACCGAATAATATCTGGTTTAGCACAGTACAGTATTCAAACCGTTGCCAGTGGTTTTCTGGTTGTTAACTTTTACAACACAATATTCAATATACAGCTACTGTCATCAGGATCTTGGTTTGCTTTCTTATAACCCTCTTTACTCTTCGCCTTTGACAAAGTTTCCATAATTTCCCCGTGAATTTAATCATATTCTGCTTATTTATTCTTACTGGCGGCTTTACTTTCAATTACTGATAAAGGCTAATTAACCTCAGATATTAGACTCTTCCTTTTCCTTTTTATTGTTGGTATTACTTTTGAATTTGACAAATGCATATCTTTTTCCTGTCACCAGCTTCAAAAAAAAAAAAAAAAAAAAAAAAAAAAAAAAAAAAAAAAAAAAAAAAAAAAGTGGGGGGAAAATAGAGAAACAAATAAATATATGATAAAATCTATGAGAACAGTTTCATGTATTGATTCTTTATTATATTTGGAATACAGCAAAAATATTTTTGCTGTCCTGATATGATACGAGAAAAATCTACTTCGATCCAAGTCTGAATGGAAAAAAAAGAATAAAAAAAGAAAGTTACCTCAAGCTACAGTATATCACGCTAGATAAACCACAAAATGCTGTCCTCTTAATATATATATATATATATATATATATATATATATATATATATATATATATATATATATATATATATATATATATATATATAATATATATATATATATATATATATATATATATATATATATATATATATATATATATATATATATATATAATATATATATATATATATATATATATATATATATATATATATATATATATATATATATATATATATATATATATATATATATATATATATATATATTCGGTAGGACAGATATAGGTTTTCATCCACCTAATCGCCCATATTGATCTTCGTAAGCCTTATTATTTTAACCACCATTATAAACAATTCATGAGCTCCTTTTTGTCAGAAATGGGTTATTAATTTTCATGATTAACTTTTAAATATACGACCTGCTTTTATGAAAAAAAATCTTTATGAAATCTTAGTTATTCCTGATTTATTTATTTATTTTTTTTTTTTTTGACAAAATTCTTCCAATGAATAAGAGCGCTTTCAAAATATGTAAAAATATTTGACTTTCGGAGTGAAAACTTAACTACTATATTTCAAAAATACCCACTTACCCAAATGACCAGATTCCAAAGTAAACTAAGAAAACAATTTCAGAAATGAAAATCAAAACATTAAGATAACATTATCATATACTAACAAGCATACCTTGAAGTATTATGCTAGAGACGCCCATTAGGTAAAATTTACTATAATTTTGATATCTTTTAGCTAGTATTATCTAATTTTTTTTTTTAGGAGCAAAGTGTCTTCTACCCAAATTGATAAAAATTGCATTGGTCCTGGAGTTACATCTATATTAACAATACTGTTAAACTTATTCTATCAATATTTCCATTGTTGCTTATTTAATGTTGATGCTAGAGTCAAATATGCTTTTCATGTTAAAATACAGCCTCCTTAATTTTTGTGGTCACATTTTGTCATTTAGTGCCAATAGCTTCACCTATATTTACTTTATCTCATACGACACACGGTATTTCATTAATGCCAGGACGTTTTAGGTATGAAATTTACTATGGTTAAAAAGGAGTTTCTGTGTGGTATACTTATTTGTAAACGTAATGTTGGAATTATGTAAACTTTTATTGACCATTATGATTTTATATTAAAGAGAATAGAGATTATTGTTTAATAAAGTACCAGATCTTTGATTTGCTTTAATCTTAGAAAAGTTTCTCCCGACATCTTAAAATGCATACTGGATATTTTATTCCCCTCAGATTATCCATCTAGCATAATATAGTTGAGGAATCGAGAAGATTTTTTATTATGGAGGGTCAAATATATTTTAAGAATATGGACATTGTGCGGTATGTTGTTGTGGTATTTTTTACATATACCAAATTCAGCCTAAACACCGTGCAGATTGTTGTTGCGGTACTGTCTACATATACCAAATTCAGCCTAAACACCGTGCAGATTGTTGTTGCGGTACTGTCTACATATTGCGGTACTTTTTACATATACCAAATTCAGCCTCAACACTGCGGTTTATTGTTGCAGTACTTTTTACATATAAATTCAGCCTCAACACTGCGGTTTATTGTCGCGGTACTTTTTAGCCTCAACACTGCGGTTTATTGTTGCGGTACTTTTTACACAAACTCAGCCTCAACACTGCGGTTTATTGTTGCGGTACTTTATACATATACCAAATTCAGCCTCAACACTATGCGGTACGTTGTTTCGGTACATTTAACACATACCAAATTCAGCCTCAGCGCTGTGCTGTTTGTTGTTGCGGTACTTTTAACATACCAAAGTCAGACTCAACACCGTGTGGTATGTTTCTTGCGGTACTTTTACATATACCAAATTCAGCCTCAACAATGTGCGGTTTGTTGTTGCAGTACTTTTTACACATACTAAATTCAGCCTCAAAAAGAGTGTTACAGTTTAATACGTTTGTGGCAGTGTTAGTCAAGGTGAGCACTACAGCAGAGATACTGAAATGCATTTGTTAATTCAAAGAAAAGCCATTTTATAAAACCTAAACACAAACCTCTGCTGTAATATACATAATGTTACAGTTTCAGGATTCATGTATTACTCAAGCAAGTCCAAAACTTAATGAAAATGAAGACCAATTGATATGAGACTACCCAATAAACCCTTATTCTATAATAGAACTAACAGTAAAGTTTTAGATAAAGCATTCCTTACAGTTTAATGATAGGATGAAGTTTCTTTATTAGATCGAAGTTTCTTTATTAGATCTATTTGTTCTAAGTTTCAATAAGCCAAAGGTTAAAAATTTTAGTTTTTGCCGTAAGCAATCTCAAACTATATACCTCGAGATATTCCATTAATTCTGCAATTTTTATCAAATACTAAACAATATAATATTCTAGTTAAGGACAATAATCTGAAAGTTCAACACAAGGTTATTTATTTCAGTAGGCTTAGCATCAAAAAGTTATATCCTGAATTCAAGAGCGTTCAGGTAGACATACCTCAAAGATTTTTTTTTTTTTTTTTTTGACAATTTATCCAAGATTCCTGAATTATGATAGTAGCATAAACTACAAAAATATGAAATTATAAACTACAAAAATATCAATTTATATGTGCATCTGAACGTTAAGTTACAAGCGAATATTTTATATGAAATTCTTGAGCAAGAAAGCTTAGAGATAAAGTTTAAAAAAATTTATATTAAAATAATTTAGAGGCAAGTAACTAAGCTAACAACAATGCCAGGTGTCATGAATGAATTAAAAAGTCTTCCAAAGTTTAGAGCTATAGTTAAAAAGATTTACATTAAAGCATTCTACTGGGCAAGCATCAAAGCTAACGATAATGCCACGTCTCATGAATGAATTAAAATTTTTCCAAATCTTTAAGGAAACAATCTTAACTGTCCAAAAGAGGAATAATTCATAATTTGTCCGGGAGATTAACATTTCAGAATTAAGAGATTAAAGGCTTTTAGAACTTAAAAATTTTTACATCACGACGACAGCAAGAATTTCCAAAATTGTAATATTCTTAGTAAAAAATAATGCCTCACAGTTAAAATTTCTCTTTGTGACCAGTATTTACTTTAAACAGTGTAGACAATTCTTCAAAACAGATCAATAGTATTCCTTATCACCGCCATAATCGTAGTAGTCTTCATCAGCAACGTCAACGCCATCGTCATAGTCATAACCGTCGTAGACGGGAAAACTCAACAAGAAAGATTCATCGTAGATGGGATGCTCCTCGTGATAATTATCACCAAATCCGCCAACATAAGAACTGTCCGATATGGGGACATCCTGCGAGTCAACGATCTGTGGTACCGAGTCAAAGCTCGGGTCAAATAAAAACCTTTTGACTTTACTTAGAAACGTTCCACCAATCGGGGCAACCAATATGATACAGGAAAAAAGACAAAGACTTTGAATCTTCATGATGAAATACAAGTTCTAATACAGTTCTTCTGATATGGACGGTTAAGAGCGGAATAAAAGTACTGAGCTTCTAGAGCCAGCAACGACGGCTTTAAACCTTCTCTGGACCCTCCCATCAGAAAACAAGGCCCTTGGTAAGTGGTTGCTTCTGGAGAATAACTATTTACGAATAATTACCATCAGTACTTACTTTATACTCATCTACAATAATAGATCACCTGTCAAACTGGTTATCTTAGTTATAGTAATTGAATTTTTATTTAAATTCCAAAACTATCTTTTCATTTGACCCTTCCTTATCATTCCATGTCCAAAAGTGATTATGAGCACATCTGTTGGTGCCCCAAGAATGGCTGCACCAAGAAATAGCCCACCTACCATTATTTAGACAAAGAAAGACTACTTCCGTATCATTGAAAACAGTATTGTTACACGCCTTTTAACTTATATTAAATCATGTGCAAAATATATTTACATATGAACTATAATTCGTAATTCCTGTAGAGCAAATATCTCGTTTAGCATTAAATGATTGTCAGAGACATGTTAAAATATCTATCAATTTGTCTGCCTATAAAAAGATAAAATGGACACCGAATTCTTAATAAAGATCCGTGATTTTAATCATGTTCAACTTTTCTTCTAAATATAACAGAAAATCTAAAGTTTTTTTGCTAATTGGGAATTAGGTTTAATTTTCAACTCCCGTTTTATGTGATTTAACAAATAATCAAGATTGTTATCAAAATTATAGTCTGAATGTCGTTTTGGACAGTTAATCTTCTGTTACAAATAGCTTGTCAATATTAATGGCATCGTTTAAAAAAATTATTCACATATAAAACTGAGAGAGAGAGAGAGAGAGAGAGAGAGAGAGAGAGAGAGAGAGAGAGAGAGAGAGAGAGAGAGAGAGAGAGAGAGAGAGAGAGAGAGAGAGAGAGAGAGATTGTCCCTAATCTCTCTCTCTCTCTCTCTCTCTCTCTCTCTCTCTCTCTCTCTCTCTCTCTCTCTCTCTCTCTCTCTGTATATATATACACATATATATATATATATATATATATATATATATATATATATATATCTATATATATAAATATATGTATATATATATATATATATATATATATATATATATATATATATATATATATATATTACATATTTTATATATACACATACATGTATAAATACATATATATATATATATATATATATATATATATATATATATATATATGTATATAAAATATATATATATATATATATATATATATATATATATATATATATATATATATATATATATATATATATATACAATATTCATATGTATATATATACATATATATGTATATATATATAATATAATATATATATATATATATATATATATATATATATATATATATATATATATATATATATATATATATATATATATATATATATATATATATATACAGTATATATATGCATAAAAGTAGAAACCTACTAACAGATACAAATCCCTTTTTTCCTGTTCCTTGCGGATCATTTTGAAGTAATGTATTCAGTTCTAAAGGGAAATCATGGGGAACAATCATGTTTGCTTGAAAAATGTAAAAGAAAGCTATATGAAAATGACATAGAATTGTTGAAGGGGATTTTGAAATTAATGAATTGTGGAAATCGTTGGATAAACTGAATAATGGAAAATCACTTAAAAGATATGGATTAGCTGCGGAGCTTTATAAAAGATTCCGCAATATCAAAACAGATCTTTCAGAGCTAATAAATTATATGCTGAAATAAATATATATAGGACTCACAAGATCTGACAATGATAAAACTACGCTCAAACGATGGAAATTTGGAACAGAAGTTATTTTAAAAAACTCAAGTAACAATGTTTGAAACTTGTACTTGCAAAAACATTATCACCAGAACAACACTGCGACATTCCAGACAGATCTATCGTTCTCTGCAGTACTACAACAAGAAATATAATAATTTATATAAGAGAAAGTAATATGATAGCAGGGTTTTTTTAACAGCTTTTGATAAAGTGAACTTGCCCTTTCTTTTCAGAATTATGCAAGAGTTTGAATTTTCAGAGAAATTTATTTCATATGGGAAAAATTGTATAAGAATATCAAATTAATGAGAAAGGTTAGTTGGACAAGGTTGCTTACCATCAGTGTTATTGTAAATAATATTCCAGGAGCCATTGAACAACATTAAAAACCAATACAAGGATAGTACCACATGAATTGTCAAAGAGAAAATTTTAATTAAACTACCGTACTACTGTATATGGATTTTGTGGTAATACAATACAGTTTTTTGTGATGATGGTTCATTAATAGATTACCCAAGGAAAAAGAGGAATTGTAGCTGCAACTGGATCATTATTGATAAAATAATAATGTTGTAACTGAGTTATTGGTGAATTGCTAGGCAAAAAAAAAAAAAAAAAAAAAAAAAAAAAAAAAAAAAAAAAAAAAAAAAAAAAATGCAAGTTAACTTGTTTCAGAGTTTTGAACTGTGGTAAAATCCGGGGTAAATACTTCAGCAATTTGTATGAGAAGACGTAAAACAAACTGGTCAAGATCCTAAAAAAGCGTTGAAAATTCAGTTAACATCTCATGTAAAAGGTCACTTTGCTAGAAAGCCTTAATAATCAACTTGATATTGTTAAGAATGTGGTTTGTAGCTCACACACTTACGGTTAGAAAAAACCAACATAAAATACTTAATGCAATAATTTTTACGTATGCATGATGTGATATATCTCGACCTGTAAAACGTAGTATCTTGCATTTGTCAAAGTTAGAAGGAAGTTTGAGAATAACAAATATTAAAGAAAAAGAAAAATCAATATTTTGTGTCACTTGTTTAAAAATCATAATAAGAATTAACTGGTTATCTAGATATAATTGTTCTCTTATGGCATGATGCAATTAGTTCATTTATCAGAAATGTGATATTCTACTCCTGAATATTATTCTTTTGGCAGTATATTGTGTAAGGAAAGTATATCACAGCAAAAGACCTCCTAAATCTAAGTGACAGAGAAACATAATGTCATTTTGGAAGAGATAAACTGCGGTAGTATAAGATAATGATCCCAGCCTTAGATGGAAACATACGTGGCAAAACATTAATAGTACGTTCGTCAAAGAAGAAATGGAATTTGTGATTAGGCCTATTCATGAGTTACTATAAAAAAAAGACTTCATATGCTAATATTAAAAGAAGATTAAAAATGTGACCAATTTGATGGAACCGACTTTGACCCAATGTACGTTTTCTTCTATTGTCGAGACAAAAAAGCTCTATCAAAAGGTATGGATTTTGTTGTCAGAAAATTCTTAAAACGAATAATTGATTTTTTTTTTCAAACCATTATCTAATGATATCGCAGAAAAATCAGAGGTTGATAAAAACAGTTACCATTTTGTTGATCACCAGCTATTTGTGTTGTATGTGGATGTGTTATAAACACAACAATAATTACCAAAATATCATAATTTTTTCTTAATTATGAGGTTAGAATTACAAAGGCTGTATAATAAATGTAGATATATAGTTATTATTTCTAGTTATGTAATGAATGAGTATTCAACCATACATTTTGATTTTGGCTTATATTTTTTTGTAGAACCTTGTCTAAGTTTATATCTATATTTTGTTATATACTTTTTTTTTTTTTTTTTTTTTTTAAATAACGGACATTATTGAAATGTAATCGGATTTTATAATAAAAGGTAAATATGACAGACCAAACAACCACTCACTTAAAATATTGTACAAATATTCTTTTTTTCATTTGGCATAGATGCGACTGTCGACACCAGCGTCTGTGGCTACTGTTTTATCTTTAGACGAATATATAAGCATGCTTATAAAAACAATGATTCCTTTTTATACCTCATCAGAAAGATAAACTAAGAGCCTACTTTCTGTCTTTGATAGCGTGTAATTTTCCTGTATTTTGTCAAGTAATCAACTGATTATGATATATAAAATTTTTACTATTTCCTAGGAATATCTGTGAAAATAACAAACACTTTGGTTTAGACAAAATACAACAAAACTTTTATAAAAAAAAAAAAACCTTCTTTAGTAATAAAGCACAAAGGATTTTCAGGAACTTTTATTTGAATGAAGGGAAATAAAAACCAAAGTTTGTTGAGCATTTGCTGAAAATCAATAGATTTATGACATGAACATTTTTTTCCGTCAGCCATTCTCACTTGCCAATGAAATGCCATGAGCACTGTCATCAACAGCTGTCCAAGAAAAGGCCTCTTCGGGGGAAAATAACAAAGAATGGTGTAGTGGAGGTTTGAGAGAGAGAGAGAGAGAGAGAGAGAGAGAGAGAGAGAGAGAGAGAGAGAGAGAGAGAGAGAGAAGGGGGAATATTTAGTATTCAAGATATCAAATATGGTGAAGTGCAGGTTTGAGAGAGAGAGAGAGAGAGAGAGAGAGAGAGAGAGAGAGAGAGAGAGAGAGAGAGAGAGAGAAAATATCTAGTACTCAAGATATCAAGAATGGTGTAGTGGAGGTTTGAGAGAGAGAGAGAGAGAGAGAGAGAGAGAGAGAGAGAGAGAGAGAGAGAGAGAGAGAGAGAGAGAGAGAGAGAGAATATCTAGTACTCAAGATATCAAGAATGGTGTAGTGGAGGTTTGAGAGAGAGAGAGAGAGAGAGAGAGAGAGAGAGAGAGAGAGAGAGAGAGAGAGAGAGAGAGAGAGAGAGAATATCTAGTACTCAAGATATCAAGAATGGTGTAGTGGAGGTTTGAGAGAGAGAGAGAGAGAGAGAGAGAGAGAGAGAGAGAGAGAGAGAGAGAGAGAGAGAGAGAGAGAAGGGGAATATCTAGTACTCAAGATATCCCTATGGTCAGCAGGCTGCTCCTCCAAAGTTACAATTACCTCCACATGCGGTATTCAAGTGCCTTCCTTGACATCGTAGTCAGTAACTTTTGCTAGCATTACGTGTCTCTCTCACTTGGCTTTTATAGCCACTAATGGAAAAGGGTAAAATTGATATTTCGATCCACCTGACAAGGAGAAAATGTATTCTTAATCTTTGCACAGTAAAGATCCAATGGAGGAAGATTTTGTATTAATTATACGTAAAAACTCACAAAGTCATATCTGTGATTTTTTTACCGTTAAGAAAATATTCCTCTTACTACGATCTATGTTTGACCGATAAACCTGATAAAATGATAAAATTCAAGATAATATCCATATAATGTACACAGAATAAACTACAGTTTATATTATATTTCTTTGTTTATCAAATAAATTCACCATACACTGCATAAACTGCAGTTCGTCTTGTCACATTTTTTTTGTTTATCAAATAAATTCACCCTACACAGCATAAACTGCCGTTCGTCTTATCATATTTCTTTGTTTATCAAATAAATTCACCATACACTGCATAAACTGCAGTTCGTCTTATCATATTTCTTTGTTTATCAAATAAATTCACTATACACTGCATAAACTGCAGTTCATCTTATCACATTTCTTTGTTTATCAAATAAATTCACCATACACTGCATAAACTGCAGTTCGTCTTATCATATTTCTTTGTTTATCAAATAAATTCACTATACACTGCATAAACTGCAGTTCGTCTTGTCACATTTTTTTTGTTTATCAAATAAATTCACCCTACACAGCATAAACTGCCGTTCGTCTTATCATATTTCTTTGTTTATCAAATAAATTCACCATACACTGCATAAACTGCAGTTCGTCTTATCATATTTCTTTGTTTATCAAATAAATTCACCATACACTGCATAAACTGCAGTTCGTCTTATCATATTTCTTTGTTTATCAAATAAATTCACTATACACTGCATAAACTGCAGTTCGTCTTGTCACATTTTTTTTGTTTATCAAATAAATTCACCCTACAGAGCATAAACTGCAGTTCATCTTATCACATTTCTTTGCTTATCAAATGAATTCACCATACACTGCATAAACTGCAGTTCGTCTTATCATATTTCTTTGTTTATCAAATAAATTCACTATACACTGCATAAACTGCAGTTCGTCTTATCATATTTCTTTGTTTATCAAATAAATTCACTATACACTGCATAAACTGCAGTTCGTCTTATCATATTTCTTTGTTTATCAAATAAATTCACTATACACTGCATAAACTGCAGTTCGTCTTGTCACATTTTTTTTGTTTATCAAATAAATTCACCCTACACAGCATAAACTGCCGTTCGTCTTATCATATTTCTTTGTTTATCAAATAAATTCACCATACACTGCATAAACTGCAGTTCGTCTTATCATATTTCTTTGTTTATCAAATAAATTCACCATACACTGCATAAACTGCCGTTCGTCTTATCATATTTCTTTGTTTATCAAATAAATTCACCATACACTGCATAAACTGCCGTTCGTCTTATCATATTTCTTTGTTTATCAAATAAATTCACCATACACTGCATAAACTGCCGTTCGTCTTATCATATTTCTTTGTTTATCAAATAAATTCACCATACACTGCATAAACTGCCGTTCGTCTTATCATATTTCTTTGTTTATCAAATAAATTCACCATACACTGCATAAACTGCCGTTCGTCTTATCATATTTCTTTGTTTATCAAATAAATTCACCATACACTGCATAAACTGCAGTTCGTCTTATCATATTTCTTTGTTTATCAAATAAATTCACCATACACTGCATAAACTGCAGTTCGTCTTGTCACATTTTTTTTGTTTATCAAATAAATTCACCCTACACAGCATAAACTGCCGTTCGTCTTATCATATTTCTTTGTTTATCAAATAAATTCACCATACACTGCATAAACTGCAGTTCATCTTATCACATTTCTTTGCTTATCAAATGAATTCACCATACACTGCATAAACTGCAGTTCGTCTTATCATATTTCTTTGTTTATCAAATAAATTCACTATACACTGCATAAACTGCAGTTCGTCTTATCATATTTCTTTGTTTATCAAATAAATTCACTATACACTGCATAAACTGCAGTTCGTCTTATCATATTTCTTTGTTTATCAAATAAATTCACTATACACTGCATAAACTGCAGTTCGTCTTATCATATTTCTTTGTTCATCAAATAAATTCACCATACACTGCATAAATAAATTCACCACACACTGCATAAACTGCAGTTCGTCTTATCATATTTCTTTGTTTATCAAATGAATTCACAATACACCGCATAAACTGCGGTTCGTCTTATCATATTATTTTGTTTATCAAATAAATTCATCAAATATATAGTGCTGTGCTACATTTATGCCAATCTTATATAACATATCAAAGTACATTCAGCTGTCGGCTGAATTTCGGAGGATCAATAAATCTTTCGTAAAACTATTATCTGTAAATCTCTAATGCTATGCCAGTCCTTTCAACGTGGTCTAGGCAAACACTCCACTGTACTCCACATGATATAATGTAGAAATTGCAGCTTCTAATTCATTGATCATTATAAAAAAAAAAAAAAAATAATTTATTTCTAGAAGATTAATTATCACATTCTTTAATTTGGCTGATATTAATACTATAATGTTGAGATTATCCTTATCTTTAAAAGATTGTATTTCCAACTTACATTATGTTAGTTTTATAATGTAGTCTATGGTATCAATTATTAACTCTAATAGTTTTAATGATAATGATCATTGTAATAATTCTAATAAAAATGACAATTTTAATAATTTTGATAGATCGGCAGCGAGTCTACAAATTGTTGTACGCAATCGTTTGGATATAATTCAGTATTTAATAAAGGAACATCACGTGTATTGAATTACAGACAATGCGTGATTTTTTTTTTTTTTTTTTTTTGTCTGGTTAGCACAGTATCACTTAAATAAAGAGTTTGAACTTGACCGAGCTTAAATTAACGACAATAATCCAATCTCTCTCTCTCTCTCTCTCTCTCTCTCTCTCTCTCTCTCTCTCTCTCTCTCTCTCTCTCTCTTACCTATGCATGTATATCTATACACACAAACAGATATGTTTATTATGCTCTTCTCAAGGTTAAAAAAAAGAACTACGGATTTTGTATTTTTAATCCTTATATAACTTTCCATTAAACGAATAGATATAAAGTAACT